>NT_177233.1:706870-731205 GCF_000188095.3 Bombus impatiens | reverse complement strand
GGTTCCCGCCGTTTCCGAATTCCTACGATTGTTCTCGACGATTATTGTAGATTATTGTAGATTATTCAATTGCGTTAACGTTAAACAATTCTACTTGAATAATTTTTTCGTGCTTTATCCATTGACACGATAGCAAAATTTGTATGAAAGCTACGAAACCTCCTATACATATGTTAAAAATATTCTTGCACTTTCACAGTTTAGTGAAAGAGCTGTAAAAAAGTTTTTAATCTTCATCGAATAATATACCATATATAATTGTTATAGTAATTACATTAATATAGTTTTTAGTCTTCTCTAAATAATATTCTACGTATAATTATTATAGTAAAATGTCCAGTAAAAGGTACATGCCTATATCTTCAACGAAACGTTACAAAGCATTTGCCTGCTTTCAACGCGAAAACAATGAATGTCTTGAGCACCAATATTGTTTTGCATTCATAAAGCTTTGTGAATAGTAAATTGTTACTTCACAGGGAATACATTTACCGTGTGATACGAAATCGGAGAGATACACAGTAGCAAGTGAGGGAAGCTCGACACAAAGCGTTCAAATATTTTTGTAATTTTTGCTTCCTGAATTATTTATCTTGGTATTTCCCCGAATGTAGGTATTGTTATTGTTGGCAGCATTCAACGACCGTGTAGAAGACCACGTACCTATACTTGTAAGATGAAATTTCTCCAGTTACCTACTATCCTAAATTACTATACTATATAAAAAGAAATATTTTAAACAAAAATTGAACAAAAGTCAAAAACAGGAGTAGACAAACCGTGCACGAAGTGTTTCGTTCGATTGTTTCTCGTATCAAATAAAGCTAGTCCAGGCAATTGCAGGTAATAATGATCAGAATATACCGTTACCAATGCATTCTGCAGCATTCACTTTCGGTCGAGGATGTCGATTCACGACATCTCATGGAAGCCTTATAATTCGTATCAAAGCGGGATTCTGGCGTCGTATTGATCGATGCCTGATGAAACAGCGATTCGAAACACACAGCGAAGGAAAAAGGAAAGCGACAGAATTCTCCGAGCTAACTGACTGTTGACTATCCGAAAGCGAGAAGCCGACTAATTGGACCGACGAGAGCGTTTGAACTCCAGCACTTGGTGAACCAATTATTTGTTGAACTTCGAATTGTTTGTCATCGAAAAGGAAATACAATTGGCCGATAATTCCTCCAAGAATCGGGCCCTAGAATTTACTATCCTATCGAACGTGGTCTCCAATTCTCATCGTTTTATCTCGCCTATTATTTGTGATTTTCGTAGCACTGTTTGAAAGTTGAAGTTTGATGAAGATTCGCTGCTTGATTCATCGTTTCGTACGCTTTGTCGCTTGAAGCGGTAGTAACGTTCCTTTCATGTATCCGACGAGTTGCATGTATATAAAATTATTAAAAGAAAGGTTTGAAAATGGAGATTGCAAAGAAAGATTTGCGAAGAGATTTTTTTAATGAGTTCGATTTGAATTTGATTGAATGAATTTGATTAGATGAATGTGATAGAAGAATGAGATTGGAAAATTGTTTAATTAATCGTTCAATTAATTCATGGCGCAGCAAGTCATTGAACATCTGTTTCCTGAAATTTGCTATTTATCGAAATATAGTAATTTCCTTTTTATACCTACTTATTACCATACAGAACAAATATAAATATATTTTCAATTTTGTGCAATAATTTGTTTCAAACGAGTTTGGAACGAGTTTCGCGAGGTTTCCGCGAAATCCTGTATAAATGCCGTATCATTTTGCGACGTACAATCAATGAATTTAAATTCACTTCTGCCTGATAAGTAGAGAAGTCAATAACTGGACAGACGTTCTCTATCTACTTGGTAGACAGCTACTGCTTCACGATGCAATATGAGTTAATTAAAGTTAAATTAACGGATTTCTTTCAGAAGATAAGTGAAGTTTAATAGCTGTATACGTAATAACATGTATATATATATACACGCACTAGAGTAGCCTCTTTATTACAGAAGCTATTTCAATTTATCGATAAGTAATTTTCCGACAGCCGTCCTTTCATGCTATTCCGTTCCATTTTCGTCAGTACATTTTTTAATCGCAAAACCTGAACCTATCAGGAAATAACACGCGCGAGAACGTACAATTTCGCACGATATTAACAACCTGCCAAATACGATAATTCAAATACGCTTCAGTCGAGGGCATCAAATTTTGACAACGCTGAGTTAAACAAACTTACAGCGGTTGCATAGCGAAGACTCGCTTAATTCTATGCGCGATGCTGTTTCAGACACCGCGTGCGACGATAGCCGGTTAAACAATGAAATTCTAAACAGGACAATAGGGACCGTAACAGCCACGATCATTTTCCAGTTCTTGACTTCTATCCTGCGGCGAGACGCGTCCTTTATACGCGTTATCTAGAAATGAAACCAGATTTCAGTGCATCGCTCGTAACCTTTTAATTTACGGCTTCCATTTATTACCGCTAAACGATCCATCCCACCTTTCTCATGCACGATATTTCCGAAGCCAAGTTCCTTTTATGGGATACGTCGTAACTGCGACATCGAACGCCGCTGTCTTAGGAAATACCAACGTTTATTATAGGCGTTGCGCGGTATCGATAAAAATTTACGGGAAGATCACGGTGCAGAAACGATCCTGTCCCTCATCCTCCGTTAAACATCGAAGAACAGAGTTGGACAAATTTTATTCCAAGTTGAGGCAAGAGATAACTATCCGAAATAATTTACATCGCGCCATTATTTTCGATATCGTTACGGGTTTATACGCGAGAGGCGGACAACATCGACTCGTCTGAAACAACGCCACTTATTTCGTTATCTCTCAATGACAAATTTGACGAAGGAAATAATAGCAAAGACAAGGCAATAAAGAGATTTGTATGTCAATCTCTGAAATAATTATTTCAAGCGTAATTACAAGGAACGAGTTAATTTGTTCCATAATTATCCCGAATAATTATCTTATGTAATTAGGGAATGACATAGCGTGTCAGTTGAAACGATATCCTAAGTAATTCCATTTCGAAAGTGTTCCCCGATCTCGAGATAATTACGAAATAGAGTGACGTATTGTATTCGCAATAATATTTTAAATAACCATATCCATAGCCAATATCGATGATCCGGGTTTTCGTCGAGCGATACAAAAATTGCTTTTAGAAATAATCGCCTATGTATCGTGTACTCATTTTTCATACTGATGAAATCTGGTCTGAAAATAATTTTTATGTCGCTCGAGACAGTTTAGGAGATTAAAGATTTAAGACGTTCAGACACCTTAAAGCTGACTATGCTGCAAGAAAGTATTACGAGTTCGATCGTCGATATTTGCCATTTCGTCGGCGCTTGATCGACCTTTCTAAAACCTGCGCATATTACACGCTGAATCTTGGCGTAACTATTTGCAGTTTATCGGTATTTGGACCGCGTTTTCGATACTCGAAGGATGCGCGGTAAGTTTGGTTAAAATCGACGACGTACGCTCGACGTCAAACGCTCGCGTCGAAGATTCAAAAAGCCACGGTAGAAACGCGAAATTTGTCAGGTTCGAAGGACGCCAGTAGCGTGTATCGAGTGGCTCTCGTCGGCTGAACTTCCGCAAAATATCTCCTGCCCTGTTCACTTCGCGGCAAGATATCTCGTTAACGCGTTTCAGAGCTTGTCCCGGTTCGATACGCCACGAACACCGTTCCACTTTGTGTATTTCCTCGACGTGATTCCTTCGGAAGCGCGGCAACTTTTCTAAAGGGTGTATTCACTTTCCAAGTTGCCCGATGAAAGTATCGTATTTCCAATATCCGGCTTTCCGCGGACGCTCTTCATCCAGAGCCGTGAAACTTATTTTTCCGCCGACTTCGGTCGCTTTCCCCGGCCGAAAGGAACTTCTGCCGGTCGGAAGTCCGCGAAAGGGGCGAATTAATAGAATACAAGTTCGGACAGGATAACGTCCCCGCGTCGAATAATAATAACCTGTCCGACTGGCGACTGCAACGAGCGGTTGTTCGCGTTCGAGTGCATTCGGCACGAGAATCAAAATTCCCTGGCCGCGTTCGCACGCTCTACGGCGCGGCGTTCCAACGACAAATGCCTGTAACGTGCAGTTTTCCTGAAATTCGACAGCAGGAGATGCCCGGGATACTTGGCGGAAGTCCGTTTATCGAATCTTTGTCAGTACATTTGCCGGCTATTTTCTCCGGGTCGAGTGTCTCGAATGTTTGTTCGTTGGAAAAGTTAAGTAGTTAAGTCGATGATGTTGCACGACGAAGTAGTATTTCCACTTCCTTTCTTCGCTCGTCTCAGCCTCGTTGCGACTACGCCGCGTAACCTCCATCAACTTGGTAATATGTTTCTAGTAAAATACGTGCGCACCATAAACTCCCGCGGTACTAAAAACACGTGAAATTTTCAACCGAGCTGAAAACACAGGCATCCTGCCGCGATACGGCTTGAAAGCGTACGCCACGGTTAAAGTCGGTTTTCTACGCGACGGAAGCGAAGTATATCACGGATGCCACATCGATCGCGAGGTTCATTCGCTAGGAAAACGAGAAATTTGCGTGAAATTGCGTACTGGAAGAACTAGTCAGGAGTACACCGTAACATAGATGTACTCGCCGAGTTCATCCGTTTAGCGTACTAACTTTGGATAACGCCGAGAGATACGCGCTTTTCTTCGCGTCCAAGATGCATGAATATTAGAAAAAATTATCGTTGAAACTTTAACGCGCGG
The DNA here is from genome assembly GCF_000188095.3 of Bombus impatiens. Lineage (NCBI taxonomy): Eukaryota > Metazoa > Arthropoda > Insecta > Hymenoptera > Apidae > Bombus > Bombus impatiens. Next base: position 726,460 of record NT_177233.1, on the reverse strand, counting down.
TTGAACGGTAAATAAGACCTAGCCGAGGAATAATTTACGAATGGAAACGAGTTTATTAACGAGGTTGCACGGAATATAAGAAGCAGTCACGTACTTTGTAACTAGAATTTGTACTTTTGCTCCTACGATTTAAAGAAATGGAATCAATTTCGACTGCAAGTATGTATAGAGGGTGGCCCAAGAATCAGGCGCCGCGAATTTTCAGACCTCGAGACTATTAGCTGATGTTTCCTATCCGGAGAAGGTCGTCTCGCTGGATAATATTTCGGAGATGTGCGCGCTGTTCCTCGTCTCCGATGGCGTCGCCGGGATTTCTCGCGCCAAAGGATTTCCCTCCTTCGACGTTCTCGTTTCGAGCATCCAACCCCGAGCGCCCACTTTATACTCGGAATTTATTTTAATGAATTTCACGATTCCCCTCTTAAACGTTATCTCCGACGAAATAAAACCAGCGCAGGCAAAGGTCTGGGAAAGGAAATTCGCCGGCAACGGCAAATGCATTTCCTGTCTGGCTTTTAAAACGATCGATGTCCTCTGATTTCGCTGTAAGCGTTTTCAACTGCAAAAAGAAACGCACGAATCGCGGCTGATATTCGTCTCTTGGAAACGATCGGCGAGCGAGCTAGCAGCGGATCGACGACCGGTCGGATCAGCAAACTCCTGATCGCGCGAAACCGCGAAATTTGCTCGTCGCCATCGCGTTTGTCCCTCATCCTCGAACGTTAGTTTGTTCGAGTCAAACGTTCAAATTTACAAACATATATAAATGGAGTTTCGTGAGGGAGGAATTTGAAACTGGTGCAGGTTCATTTCTCGTAATCTCCAGAAATGCTTCGTATACGATTTCGTGCAAAAAGGGGCAGGCCAAATTTGCGACTCTGGGTTTATCGTAACACGTTTCTAATAAAAAACACGAAACACATAAGGATACGATACAGTTTATCGCAGCCTGGGAATTTTTATGCAAATTACAAATTACAGAACCGCGATTTATTATTTCGTACATCTTCTCATATTACGTTGCATTCTGTAGAATTTCGAATAATTTCAAATATCTTAGAAACGCATAAAAATCCGCAGTCTACCGACTTGCTTTACGAAACACGGTGAATTTTCGAGTAAACTTCAAATTCAAATCGGGTGATGCGACGTTGGATACGCAAGAAGTGGCTGGTGGGAGGAGACACGGTTAACAGCATTCAAATAAAGGGGTAGATTGCCTGGTATTAGGTGTTTTCGTGCCGGACTTGGCTGTGCGATATTTTGCAGTAGTAAATTAATTGTTACGTACTCGAGCGTCTACGCATTGGATAATAATTTGGTTGGCCAAGTACAGTTTCGTACGTAGTCCAAATTCGATGAGCAGGGTCTGCAAATTATCAACGATACGATTAATCCATCAGAATTTGAAATTCATAAAGACGAACGTGGCGAGTAACATCGAAAAAACAAACACGCAGATGGAATCGAACGACGACAAATAGAACAATAAAATAAGGCGAATGTGGAAATTATTCAACGTAGGTGACAATAATATCGTATGCATCGTAATATTACCAGTAATTATATCAATATGTCGTATTTTCCTGTTTGCAAATAACACAACCTACAGACGATACAGGAAAGTTTAACATATTCGTATTGGCCGTACTTTATCTAACTTGCCGTTCACGCTAATTACGAGTATTCTACGTTAAAGTGGACAATGAAACGCGTAAACGTCCTACACCGAGCAACGTACGATCTGTGAATACGTAGATGTTTCATGCGCCTCTGTTACACCGCTTTCCCATTGTTGCCGTACGTTTCCAACTTAATTGTAGAATTCTACACCCTCGTGAGTATCAGGACACCTGCCACGCACGGAAGGTAACGATCGAACCAGGTTATTGGAGAAATAATTAGTCGTTTGGAGCGCTCAGCTTCTAGGAATAGGATATTGTATCCTTCCGATCTAAACCTCGTTCCAAGGATTTCAGAAGAATGAAACAATCGGACAATTTCAATATTTCCCATCCGTTCTCCGACTTGTCTGTACGACGATAATTGACCGAAATTGCGGCACAAAGTCGAACATCGATAAATGGACTTCGTGGTGCACCGCACTTCGAAATAAAGCTGCTATAGCCGAATTTATGCTAATCGTACATACGCGTACAGAACGTTTAGTCGATGCAAAAGTTGTTCTAACGACAACTGTTGGCCAGTAGTAAACATCGATGTTGAACATCCGATATCAAAACGTATTCAGAGAACTAAAACTACGTATTCTACTTTATACTTATAACTTTACACGCTTTGTCCCTTCCTCTCGCTAATCACGTTCATGAATTAAACATCTATTTCGCGAGTTAGCGAGAGAGCAGAAACAAACGGAGACAACGGCCAATGCGATGAACGCGTCGCTGGAAACTGGAATTTAGTTTCGATGGTGAAACAGACGAATAACAATACGGGGGCACTAATCAGGAAATTGTGAAGTAGTTTGCTATCGGAAATTTTAATTCGCTGCTCTGTCATTAACGACGTAAATTTCACGCAACAGACCTCTATTAATCCAAAGTTTTATTTCATTTCGCGCGATTGGCCATACGATTATTCCGGCAAAGTTTTTACTTCGATTAAAGTTGGAGAAAATCATTGAGAACGACGACCACTGCCTCGCTGGCCAGATCCTTCTCGCTTTACCTCAACCAGTTAGCTGTTTTCAACGATAGCATTTCAGTACACTCGCAATTTGCCGTTTAAATTGCAATTTAACAATTGCAGAAAATTGTGCTAATAAAATGAAAAAATAATTCGTTGCGTATATACGTTGCGTTCGACGAGTATACTCGTCGTCGCTTGCTATCTGCTACACGTTTTAGGTAGCCGCTTTTCGAAGAGATCGCAGCAGTAAGTTGGTTATAAACGGCACGGACGCCACTTTTCCTGCCGGCCCTAACGTAATCGCTTCGGAACCACAGGTTTTGTTCATCGAACAGCCAACAGACAGGTATACATTACACTTTGCACGTACGAAAGCCCATCGACGTACGATCCGACGAGGCTGCAACTTTAATTAGGACAGAAATCGGTATATCCGTCGTGTAGGCGATTAACGTGTCATAAGCTCATCTTCAAGACCAACGGACGAACGTGTATGCGGATGACCGTAACGGATTCTGGAATTAACCGCTTGGCTTGCTTTAATTAGAAGCCTTTGACGAACCCTACGCTGCACATACCTAAACGCTTAAGGGAACATCTCCTCTTGGAATGCGCGCCACGCGTGACACACACTGGCGAAAAAGTTTAGCAGCACAGCTGTTTAATCTACCCGTATAATTCGCATTTCGTTTTACCAGATCCAACACATGGTGGTTAAGGGCGTAATGGACTGCGTGTAAAACAGTTGCAGCAGTTTAGCTAAAAATATATAAAACAGATACGTAACGCGTGAAACCGCTAAGTTCGTACGAGTGTTACGTGTAAAAGAATCGTTCACAGTTCGACAATTTTGGGACCAATGGTTTCACCGATTGAACCGACGTTCAAACACGCATTTCCTGGAGTCGTAATTTTTTTTAATCGCGTCGTTGCTGCAGCGAACCAACGATACTCGAAGCTTCGCTCGTAGATGGCAAACAACGCAATCGCGTTCGTGCAATTATCATCAACGTGCCTTCGATGGGACAAACGCGGTTACTTGCTACGGTTACAACATCGTTAAACCAATTGACCGATTGTCCAGGTCTCTGGACAAATTCCAAAGACCCGAGGATAATATAAAGCTGGCGAATCGTGCTTCTGCTCTTGGAAAAAATTCAATGCGCTCCGCGTTCCTTCCAAAGACAGTCAGTCCTGGCGACCGTTTCAAGTTTTAAATTGAAAACTCGTGAAACGCGAAATACTTCATTTCCACACACACACACGCGAAAAGAAAAGAAAACGAAAAGAGAAACAAATGGAAAAAGACGAAGAAAAACGAAGACGTGCAAAGGTTCTTTGAAAACAAACTTTCATCATCCGTCGTCGGTCAACCCTGTTGAACAGCTTAAATATCAAAGCGGGAAGAGTCAAAGCTCGTCGTGGAAACCGCGGGAATTTAGCTTTACGAGTCGGCGGAATCAATATCCACGAGGATCACGGCAGAGATGCTAAGCGAAGTATATTTGCTAGGCTGTATACGTCATAAACGTTATCATTATTGCCAGTAGTATAACCGTGTATTAAAGTCGTGGCGCAGTGGTAGTGCAGTCCACCGGACAGACAGACTCGGTAAAATGGGAAAATAAATGACGTTTCCGGTGAAAACCGTAGCCGACTGAACTCTGCGCGAACGTAGTTTCGCGCGATGCTAATAACACAGCAATTTTCTTCTCCCGCTGAGAAACGATCCTAGGGGTGAAAAACACCCTCGCAAAGAAATCTTCGCTCCTCGTGTAATCGTGAATATTTAAGGAAGTACGCGAGACGAAGGAAAAAAGTTCGATTAAAAGCTGCGGTCGTCTTTACGGTCTGCTCGACGGATGCGATAAATTAAAAAAAATATATTCTTTTTTTGAGAATTTATCCGCAGCGCTCATAATTTTTCGATGTTTCCTCTTCTACCGTCGCATGTATTTGGATTCCACCAAAAAAAAAGAAACCCCAGGGCGGTGTTTTCAGCCCTAGGGCTGTTTTTCAGCAGGAAAAGAAAATTGTTCGGCTATGGCATCGCGCGAACTACGTTTGTTCGAAACTTCAAATTTTTGGGGAATTTTCCGATTGCCGAATTTCCCTTGCGAGTGTAAATGTTTTATACTGGGAAAATATAGTTCTACCGAGGAGAAATCAAAGATTCGTGCAAATAGACGTCCTATTTCTATTACCTCGATCGCTATTTTAATTTCTATTCCCGTTCTCGTCTTCCTCCCTATTCCATTTCTATTTCCCAACTTTTCTACTTGTTGTAGGATAAATACAAGTTAAACTATACGTAGTATTCTTGAAAAGATGTTACCGATAATCACGTCTAGGACTAACGAAGTTAAAAAAGCTTTGGGGGAATTGTTCGAGGAGATTAACAAGGTACCATGGTGGTATGTCTTTTTCGACACCATATTACACAGGAGCGTCAGAAACTGAGCATATAGGGACAAGCGAATCTTAAGGCAGGTGTTTTTCGTGCGATAAATCTACCTCAACAAAATTGCACTTACACGTCTGATATGTCAATCGAATGGATTATGTCAATTGCAACTATCGGTCCGCAAATTGAAAGTAAACGACAAAGTTTCGCGCAGTTTAGCAATTAGCTGCGTAAACCGTGATAATAGTTATCGCGGCCGCGTAATCGGCTTTGCGCTCCTGATTCGCTTGTGGTCACGTGAAATCGAATGATCCGGCCGTCAGTGAAACGGCCGAAAGACGAGAACGCGGTTTAACTCAAAGACGAGCGTCGAATTTTCCGAAATCAACATCGAGTCTGAGTAAACGTCGACGGATAAATTCTCGATCGAAGATCACGCGCAGACATCGATGCGATTTTGTGTGAAAATATTTAGCGGCGAAATCGAACGATGGGGGAGCAATAATTGGCAATACAAAATTCATCGACGACACTTTGGCATTTGAAAATTGTACCTCCTTGTAAAATACGAGGAAAATTGCTAAAGCTCGAGCTTTCGAGAATCGATTCGCATTTTTGACAGTCTGCGTAGTTCCAGTTTCATCGTTGTCTTTGCTCCATCGTCCGCGTGTGAAAACCAAGGATGAAAGGATGAAACGGTATAAATTTGGCTTAAGTTTGGGGTGGTCGAAAGGACGCTATACGAGCGAGGGAAAATTGTGGACAGAAAGGGAAGCTATGACTAAATTGCTTCCCAGCAACGAGCAAAGGAAAGCTACGACCAGGTGTTATCCCCCTTAAAACAATACGCTCTTCTAACCAACTTCCGACGTTATTCGAATCACCTCGTACTTGTTTAACGCAACACTCGAACGAAATCATCCTTTATACGTGCCTCTGCTCGCTACTAATTTACATTACCACTTACAGCGTCAACTGTTAGCACGAATAACACACGTACGCTGAACAGAAGCTCAAGACAGCAAACGTACAATTTCTATCGTAATACAGTGGAAGCTGTGCGATTCGAAAACCTCTGTGAGACTACAATTCCGTTCATTTGTCTGCCGCTCCGCCGTGAAAACCACTAGAAGTCGAAATAAAATTTACTTTATCAGCTGGTAGGTCTAACTTGTATCGCCTTCGGCTCTGCAATTCCGAGCGTACTTACAGCTACGCCGCGTGTCGCAAGATGTGAGAGATCGATCGTCCGATATTGGCTCCTTTCTTCCAACTGTTACGATTGTCTCGAACAACATGAAACAACGCAGAAGCCGTATATCCTCGCCTCGTCCGCCCTTTGCATGGAAGCTAGTCGTTTCGAACGCACAATTGCCATCATCTTCCGTGTCTTTGATTGTCCTAAATTTAATTTGCGAATAAAACGAGTTCTAAGGGGAAGCTTAACGTACCAGCAGCTTGCGAACACGTGAACGCAACTTCGTACGAATCTTCTATACGTCGTACATCGATTAAATGGCGATACTAGCCATCGGTTGGTGTACGCGATTTAAATTACGAGCGAGTGTCAATGCTTGGAACGTTTTAATCCGAGACGTGGCTATATTTCTCCTGAATTACCAATGGAAAATGTAAGGCAATTTTTTCAGCGTCACTCACGCTGTCACACAGCTAGAAGATTCCTCTAGCTCACTACGAATTCTTATTACGACGTCGCATTATATTTTCTAGTAGCACGGAGCGTGTCTTCAACGTGTTGCGTGAAATTACGTACACAGGTTGTGTCTTCGAATCTCTGGCATACTTTTTATTTCAAGAAACCAGGAAAATTTAATGACAGAAAACGGGCTGAATTAATCTTTCTGTTAACGTTTCTGTAGCTATTATAATAAGCAACAAACAGTTGAACGATTGCGACAAATAGATAATTTCACGTAAATTAAACTATTTCGTAAGCGAATAACGCGTTAAACGATGTACATTTTTACGTTTGAAGCGCTCATCCGTGTGAAGTAAACGACGTAAACGAAGACGTTTCAATTTTAAAAAATGCTACGCGAACGTAACGCGTGCATAATGCCCTCTCCCTTTGTCTCTGCTGTTGATATCGTAGGCCAGGATATTATTCCAAACGGTATTTACGACGAAGCGTTCTAGGAAAAGAAGAAATAGCCAGAGATAAAAAAAGAAGAAAAGAGAAGAGAAGAGAGAAGTAAAGGGCGCAACGGGGGACGTATAAATAATTCGGGCAGAGGCACAAACACTTTTCCTCGAATAAAGCATGACTGGAAACTTATTTAGCTCGAAACCCTGGGATGTGCGTGGAATATCGATATTTTCAAGAGGAATCGTCCAGTCGAAAATTGATGGTCCTTTAAGCGATGACAAATGCTCGGGTCTCGAAATGGCTAGTCACGCAGAAGAAGATAGATCGCGATGATATCGTCTATGCCACTGCTTCTGGCGGCGCACTTAGCTAAGAAATCCCACCGACTATATTATCCTCTTTCTGAATTATGGTAATAGGAAAATCGATGGTTCAATCGAGAATGTTATAGGATGGCTTAATTAAATTAATTAAATTAATATTATCAAACCAAATCGCTACGAACTTAAGGTGTATAGAACTAAAACGTTGTAAAGTGTAGAAAAAGATGTATTACACCTTTCTGTCAGGGCGATATTCGAAATACAAATCCGAAGAACAACGAATGTTACCAGCGCGTCCATTGAAAATTGCATCGGAGAAGCAAGCCGCGCATAGATCATAAAGCTTACTCGTTTAACTGCCAACGGTTCCACTTTTAACTGCCAACGATTCCATTTCCCCCCCGATCTGCCTACTATCGGTGGAAAATTCATCGGTTTTTAAAGCTTTAAAAGAGAAAAAAAAAGGAAAAAGAAAAAAGGAAGAAGGAAAAGAAGGAAAGAGAAGGGGAGAAAAACGGAGAGAATAGGAGAAAAAGATCGTGGACGAGTGGTAATAAATCGCGTTCGTTCGGCTCGCCACGTGCCAAAGTAGTACAGAACTACGTTTCGCGCGCCCGACAAATAACGAGGCTGTTTTTTTACTCGATTTGCAAAGAGAGGGTGGGAGAGGGGTCTGGCTAGTTCTTTCAGTCGACGGGACATTAAATAATTTCGGAGGTGCGCAAACTTCTTGGACAAAGTTTCTTGTATACCGACAGCCCTCGTTAAAATGGGCAACCTTTGCCCCCCGCTTTATTTTTTCTGTTGACGCGTTACAACATACGTATGCGTCCAGCTGTTTTTTCCACAAATACGATCACTCGACGAAAATACTCGCGTGTCTGAGCTTTTGATATTAATAATAATAACAACAACAACAACGGACAATAACTAGACCGGAGGTTTTTAGAAAAATGGCTCATAGCTCCGAGAACATGATTGACAAAGTAGAAAATTGATCTCGGCTGTCGGGTAAAATACAAGGCGCTATACTTTGGATATTCCGCACATTTTACACTTTCAAGTTTCTTACCAACGTTTGGATAAAGAGGCTCTATCGTTTCGTTCTGCTCCATAATACAATACGCGTGGAATAAGCTCAGCCATAAATCCACTCGATACATCTAGCCCTATAGGCGCGCGCTTATACAGCTACGCATTTGTCATGGTATTTGACTTTGACCAGTCGCCGGTGGTTTTAACCGGTGTCCAATGCAACGGATGGCCCATTACCGCGATAGGCCAATTCCAGGCAAACGAGTAAATTACATGGCAAAACGTTTCTCCATCGCTTCGATACAGCGTTCGAGCGCGGGACGTTGCCCGAAGGGATATGATAATCCAAATGCCGGCACAGTCGTAGGATCTATGAATCTATGGACAGCTCCGTGTAATTTTCGGTTTACGAGTCCCCTGAGTTTTTTCGAAGCCGAGCGAACGCCACGCTTTAGCCACTCTATCGCGACTTCATTAATCCAAGTAGACGCTTCTTTTCTCTTCCCTCGTCTGCTCCCTTCTTATACGGCAGCGACTTTTCTTGGTAATTCCAGAGCCACGAGGATCGTTCGTGAATTTGTGGAAAATTATTGAGCAGGTAAAAATGCACAGAGCGAACCATCGGTGCGTATCTACCATGAAATTTTGGCAGCACAGAGATCAAGTCGGAGAACGTATGTACCTACTTGTGTGAAAGAGTTGGTCAGGCAAGGGCTTGGGAGCAAAGTGTTTGGTGTTCATCCCTATGGTGACACGAGGGTCGCCACACTGTATATATTTGCTAGAGTTACCGTGTGCTTGGAATTTGCCTGTTGACTATATGCATCTTGGATGCTTCTTAGGTATACGTAACAGCCTCAGAGCGTATCTTCAACTTCCGATCGTGATTTTCGACTTCGGGCAGAATGTACGCGATTTTCCGACTACACGGGATCCCTAATTCCGCGTTGTTCGAGGATCGACCGCGTTCGGAGAATTTACCGGCCAGAACACGCTATCACTGACAAATTATTCCACTCGTGGGACGAATCACAGACGTTCCGCACACCACGCGCTCCGTCACGCGTTAATTAGGTGGCCAAACAGAGACTCAAAGGCGGCCCGCGAATCACAGCCTAGTCCATCTAAATCGGCATAAAACGCGGGTAAACGGCAGCCTGCAGAGCCAACGGACGTTTGCATTCGCAACGAAGCGAATCGGCTGTCCGTTGAGAATCAGGGAAATGCGTTTGGACGAGCACTTTTTTAGCAGCGCGTGGATTATGGATGCGGCGGCAGGCAAGTACGTTTCGCTCGCAGAATCTAGCGGCAATACGATGCAAGCAAATATTTATACGCGGCAACGTTGACACTGAGAACGCCGGAGAGACGGCCAGGCGACACGAGGGAACGCGAGAGCGCGCTGCGTGTCAATAGCGTCAGAGAGAGGCCGCACGCTTTGAGCACGCCGAGCTTTGTACCTCCGCGATTTGTTTAACCAACGCCCTAACACGAGCATCCATGTGGCAGACACACCTGCGTACGCGCACACGCTGCCTGCTCCATGAACTCGCACGATTACGAGGCAATATCGCGTCGCGGTGATTCTGTGTCTCCGGATCCGGTGTAATTCCGTCGAACCGATCGTTTCTACAACGTGAGTATCCCAGAACAGTCCCGGTACAATTTCTTACGTACAAACTGAGCACAGTCACGAGTATTCGGACGCTCAAAATTACTGAAATCGTTGCCTGATAAAACCGTCTGGTCCCACTGTGGCTTCTGACTTGGCGTCGGATGACCGTACACGTCAGCGCTTCTACTTCCACTCGTTGTTTCACGCTAGACGTTCGTTTGTCGTCGAAGGAAGCGCTGAGAAGTCAACCACGAGAGACTCGCGCTTTCGTAGCGTAAGAAGCCTGGCAGACTAACGAACGAAAAGCGCGACGAATTCGTTAAGACGACGGTGAGGATGGTGTTTGTCTCCTGAGACACGGGTTAGCACGACGCCGGTGTACGCGGAGTTGCCAGCTATTAGGGGCGATAGGAAAATCTCAGCAACGCCTGGCAAACCTCGTCATACCACCCTCGCGCAAATCGATTTAACGCGAAGTATCTGCAACACCAACAACCGTTCTGCGACGGAATATATGAAATATAAAAGAGCGTTTAAATATCAAGTTCTCCGCGATAACAACCCTAGAACATAACGCGTAACGATTCCCTGATTACCGATAGCCCCTGGAGATTTCCCCCAAAATTTCCCTCCATTCGCTGAACGATTAACGTTCGCCCATTTCTGATTCCGGTAGTTGACAGCAACTTACAGTTTGGCGATAAATTAGGGAAAAGAAGATATACCGACTCTGGGACACTGTTGAAATTACCACGTTGTACAATGCCGAGCATCGAAATCAGCCTGGAGCTTTCGGTTTACGCAAAACCAGACAAAAGCCCGATGCGTTCATCGCTCTGACTAATGAGACACTTAATACGTAGCAAGACCACGCTGCCTTCTACACTGGCGGTTCTAAAAACGAAATAGATGTAGTGTATGCACTACCAGAGTCGGACTCGCGAGGCGCATCAATCTTCGCGGCAGAGATTATGGTAATTAAACATGCACGAATTACAGCTAAAGAGAAATTCTAATGTAATGCATTAATTCTGTCTGGATCCAAAAGTGTACTACTAGCCATTAACGACAAAATGTCCAGTAAGGACACTGTTCTCCGAGCATTAGAAATTCACATAGAACTTGTTCGCAAAGAAAATATCATTGTACAGTACGTATTATGGATCCTCCGCCCCACGTTGGGATCGCGCAGAATGGAAGAGCCGACCGAGTATCCAAAGAAGTTATGATAGATCTATCTCGAGACACGTGTACAAATCATCGCTAGGAAGATTTAGCTCATCTCGTAATGAAGATCCTGAAAACGAAACGAGAGGCACAATGGAACAACTTTGGACACAGTCTTCCTACATCAGGATTTTGATTTCCCCGTTACCAAATTAACCAGAGGAGAACTAGCAAGGACGAGTAACTTTTCAGGCTGAGTAATAATTAACGAGAGGAGAATAAGTAATCATTTAAAGTAGATAGATAGCTTCTTCGGGTGTCTTTTTCATTAACTCGAAACGTAGAAATGCTACGAAATCCTATTATACGTTATCAATGGTACCGATTATGGTCAGGTAATTCCATCCAACGTAATCTTTGCCGGAGAATCAATCGACACAGGGCAGCATCGATTATCGACGCTACCTAGCGAAGTTATGCAAGAAGTTTGCGTGCCCTCTGCGAGGGCAGTTCGCGTGACGATGATCGGTGTTTCTGATCGATTCGTTGATTTTGATATTAGTAGCGCTGCGTGAAAGCTGTCGAAGCTTGATCTGATTATACGCGATTGAATCTTCGGTTGATACGGGTAGCTACGTTCCGTTTATTAAGTCACAGGATATCATCGAATTTCATTAACTGGCGATCCTGCGGTATTTACGCTGAGTACGATTACGAGTTTTGTAGTTCACGGTAGCTCGTCGTGGCTCGATCACTAGCTCAGAATGTCCATCTCTTCTGAATCAACCGTTCCATCCAGTTTTTCCAGAGAAGCAATTTCATTTTCAACGGTGAATACGATCTTTCAGTTAATCAGTCTCTGTACGAATTTCTCGCAATGATGGTTCGAAGGCGTCTGATCTACGATACGCATATCCGTACTGGCACCGGAAGAAATAATTTACTGTTAGTTCGTAACATCTACAAAACCCATACCATCGCTCTTTTCTCCTGTCGGATGCTCCACCTAGGTAACATGGCGTGATATAAACCGTGTTAACAACGAGGGCTAAAACCATTTATAACTATTCGCTCCATACATTTTGTGTACAATACCGAGTTTATCTTTGCCGCTTTGTTTGTCTGCTACTGTTTGACCAAGCAAAACTGAAGCCGCTAACGCGTCACGACCAAGCAGATAAGCAACATCCAGGCGGTAGCACGTAGAATTTTCAATTAAGATACACCTCTTCGCTTCCCTTCACTGACTCCAGCGATTATTTACCAGATATTCGTGAAATTTTTATTCCATTTACTTGTCTCTGAAAGCATCGAAGACTCGATTTCTTTTAATTTTATTTCACTGGAATCTCTGTTCACACGACCAATCGTTAAGATTCGAGCAGAGATATGACTGAAGAGATTATACGTTCGTCGGAGGATTTTGCGAATGTTTAGAAAGGAACGGCGCCGCGACGTAGAATTCTTCAAGCAAACTTTTAAATCGTCCTATCGTTAATAATCGCGTAATCCAGGGGGAACTAGGCGATTTATCCTGCATCGTAAAAAATCACTGTTTCCTTCCGTGATATAAATTGAGCACGTATCTCATATTCTTATTGTCGGAGGAATGGTACGGTGTGGCGGACTCGATTTATTTTGCGGTCAACGACGCACGGTGCCTGGTCCCTTTAAATTCGTATAATCGATAAAATCAATTACATAGGTACAACGTATTAGGCGAATACATCGTATTACACATTGCCCGTGTATATATGAATTCGGTATAAAATGCGAAATCTCTCCATCGTTAAATCCTATAATTTATCAACATTTCTCTATTTTCTCGCCTAATGAAATAATCTCTCTTTATTAACAAGAATATTAGAGATCGTGTATCGGTAAGACTCTTCTCTGGAGAAGTAACGTGTATTTCTAAATTACACGAGAGATTTTATTTCGTTCGAGCGTCTGCTCGAAAGACTTTCAGCCTCCTTCTTTCAGAAAGCTCATAGTAAAACGATCGTACATGTCATTCTAGCGGATATTAATTCTTGCGAGATTTCTTTAAAGACATTTCGTTCGTGTTGATATAGAAAGGAGCGGCTACCGTGTACACAAAATTTCGATGAAAAATTTTAAGCAGCGTCGGCATTACTTTGTACAACCGAGAGATTGCTGTCGGCGAAATTTCCCAAGTTTCGAGATGCGGAGTAAACGAAATCCCAAAGCGGAGGAAATTTCAAAAAGTCACGCTTGTGAAACGTATAAATTATCATTTTTCCAATCGTTTGATTGTCCTGTTTGAAGATGCTCGCAATTTCGTTTATAATTTCTCACGCTGTATTATATTCTCACGTTATTATTTATTACATTTTATACTATTAACATAATCGAAGATACTTTTCCTTTTTCATCTTGCGCGTTACGTTATCGGTACTGGACTTGGCACGTACTCATATAACAAGCTCCACGGTTTTTCGTAACTGAAAAACAGGTAAAAGAAAAGTCCGACCTGCACTCTCTGATTTGTCAATTCACGAATATCATTAGTTGCATCGTCGATTAATATAATCCACCCACGTTATCGCTTGACATAAATATGATCGCGCAAGATAGCCGAGGTATATTTCACAGGCGTCCAATTTTTACAGATTACGCAGCGATTTTGTTGCACAAGGGCGAAAACACATGCATGCAAATTTTTAATCGCCTGCGTACGTGTAACAAAGAGCCAGCCGTTCTACGCGCACCATATATCCATCCGTATAGCGTGTAAAAAATTATGGAAGCGTGAGAGATATTCTCGCATCGGTTGTTCTATTCGAACATAAATTTCGTAATCGTATAACAAGCTTTCAGCGGAGCCAGTGCGGCGTTCGAAAACTGTTACTAAAATATTACACCGATAGCCGACACACCACTGTTCGAATCATCAGGCTCGATGATCCGAAAGGAGGAAGAGCAGAAAGCATCGGGCGACAACGAGAATTCACATCGTTTGTTCGTTCTCTTCGGCAATCGTGAATATCAATTAACGAAACCTGTGCAAGTTATCGCGGTCCGTGGCTCATCGATTAATTCGCGTAATGGCTCTATCTGTCGTGTATCGCAAAATCGTCACGCCATCGCCGCCCCATTTTTCTTCCTCGTTGGTCAGATCCTCGACCGAAGGAAGTCGATTTTCCCGCGGATGATCTCCGGTGATACGAATATTGCAAGGTAACTCGCCAGAAACAACTTGGTACGTTGGCCAAAGGATAACCATTAATTACTTGTATCTAATCATTTTCTTTTCTTTCGGGTATTTGGTATCGTTGAGTACTTATTTTCCATTTCTAAATATTTCACGCTTTCGTAAGCTGATCTTCACGGAGGACTAACCATGTTGCAAAAATGCCTTCGAAATACTATCTGACAATTAACGTAATACGATTGCAGAAGACAAACGTATGGAGGATTTTTTATGGTAGAGAGGATAGGAACGAATGTGGTATTGATTTTAAAGAACCTTCTTCTATAAAGGTTCGATCCGTGTGATTTATTTCGCTTCTGCGCTTATTAAAAATTCACATCGTTTCGGCCACAGTCCAAATCAAAAAAGTTATTCGCGTCGGAATAATATGACAATTTATAGCTGATCCCGATTCGACTGAAAATCAGGCGTGGCAGTATCTCTGGGATGACAAACAATTTTATTAAAACCAACGGCGATCGATGACGCGTAAAAGTAACCAACTATTCTGTCCATCGTATTTAGGTACGACATATTTGCAGTCGAAACGATCGCAAATTGCAAATCAATTAGAATTTCGCGATTAAAAGTGGACTTACTCGCGGCAGCGACACGCCGTGTGAAATGCCCATTTCAATGAAATTTGCGCGCCACGTAGTTCTCGAAAAAAATATTTCACGCGTATCTTTTTTACGTGTTGACATTCGCGCTGGAAGGGGTCAAAACGGAACGCGAAGTCAAGGGTTGCAAACATATTTCACGGAATATCTGGCAAACTATTAGTTTTTCCAAAAAATGGTCGAGGTGTTAAAATTGCTGGCTTCTGAACGAACGAGTTAGCTACAAAAATAAATATCCAAAAAAGGACTTATTTATTTTTAGAAAAATATAAACGCAGAATGAGCGTAGAAAAACGAAAGTGTGGCAAAAGGGTGTTTCGAGATTCTAAAAATCGACGATGTTATATCCAAGCTGAATAACGTCGAATACAACGCGTCCTTTCGTTTTCGAGAAAGATCAACTTGAAACTTGAAACGCGTTTCTCCCGAAACTACGTCTTCGAGTTTGCAGCCGGCGATCTGCGAAACTCTTCGTCCGATTAACTTGAAATTTTTACGAATTTTGCCCAACGTTATCCGCAATTTCTCGATATCTACGATAGTTACACTCCGTGAATGATCACTTCGTTTCGCTTAGAATCCTCACCTATGCGAACAACGAAGAAGCGAGTAAAGCTAACTCGACCGAGGGGAACGTTTCCGCGAATTTCAATTTCGCAAGGGTATGTTATCGTTATCTATTTATGACGATCAGGCAGATCGAAGAGTAACACGGTTGCGCGCGTTAAACAAGTGGAAATAAAGTTGGCCAAAGTTGCAGGCGGCCTGAAAGCCGCGTTGCGCTCCTAACTTCGCCGAAGGTTGGCTCAGAAATTGTTGGGAAGCTTCGACCGCAAGCTTCGAGCTGTCAAAAGGAGGCGGGAATCTGCGAGTGCGAGCCGTATTATTTGCTCGCACCTTCGTTTCGGATAATTAGGTAGCACGAACCATCTCGTGGGAATATTCGCTAATTGCCTGGCCAAGTTTTCTTCGATTTCGGCAGAACGAGGAGGGACAATTTTTCTGCTCGCCAACTTCCTCTGAAAGATCGTTGCCGCGCATTTAGCGTCAAGAGTCGATTTAAAGCGGCGCTTCTCGAACTTTCCCCATTCGTGACGCCATTCTGCTTGGAAAAACTTTACGCCTGGTCGTGTCCGTAAAATGACGCATCGAATGAGACACACGGACGAGACGTTGACCGATGATAAATCAGAGCGGATTAATTTTAAACGATTCTTCGCCGATGTTTATAATTTTACGTTAACGCGACGTACGTCGGGACATGGTCGACCTGTTACAGCCAGTTAATTTCCGATTGTCACGCGTTTTTGTATTGTTCCAGTATCTCGTGCTCGTTACGTTTTATACCATTTACTTTGTTTTCTACTTGCTTCCAATTTTTGTTCCTGTATTTCCATTCGTTCGCTCCCGCCGCTCATATTTTCGTATTTCCCATCGTTCTCACTGTGCCCCTTTCGGCGTCGTTCTATCGCAAACGTTGGTCGAATAAAACACGCTCGCTAAATATCTCACGAATTGCGTTCCACTAAAATATTTCTATCCGACGTACAAATATCGTGATATCCATGGCAGCTTCTCGCGAAAAATTTCGTGGCTCGAATTAGTCGCGCGTTCGCCTACAATTGGCCATCGTGCTCCGATCTGCCGTACATGGCCAGAAATTCTACGCCCGTCACTCATTAGTTATTTGTTAGGTTCGCAAGTTTTAATTGGCGCGACTGTCCCTGTCGCGCAGCGCAATTTGACGAATACGCTAGCAACACAGTCATAGCTAATTGCTGCGAGCTATGGATTTTCCACGGGAACGGTGTTGATAAAATACAGGCTGGACAATGTGTAACTGATTAATTTCCAAGTGCCGCCATTCTGCCAACCATCTTTTGTCCCGCCTGAGCAATTGTTTCGTGGGCGCATGGCAAAATAACCGTCGCGCGGAGCGTTACACGTTCGAGGAGCGAGCAGAAATTGTTCCAACATTTCATCCAACTAAATCGTCGATGGCGGTGGCTTCGCTCGAGATGCGTCGACGATATCGTCCGGCCAGGCAGATCGCTTCGTTCAATCGCGTCGCACTTCTTCGTACCGAGTTCTCTCGAAGGTAAAACGTACGTCGATGAGTCAAACACAGTGGATCTTGTCGATGGATTTACTTTGACTTTGCTCGGTTCCAAAATTTCCATCGATTCATCGTGCGATTTTTTCGCTAATTGTCTGGAACATGGGTTACGAGATTACTACGAGAAAGAGGATGAGTTAGGCGAGTATCCATCTCGTATTCGCACCTTTCGATCTATCTCCAACCACTTTCCCATCAAAGGTTTTTCGGCAAAGCGACGACACGCTTTTGCTTCCTCTTTCGTGCTTCGCACGAGTTTTCAAAACCGTCCGCCTTTCAAGGCTCCCCTTCTCCCTTTGTCTCTACTCTTCTTCTTTCGTTCGTGACGTTCTCGCTTTTAAAATCATCGCAACCGCCTTGAAACCACCGAAATAAAATTAACACAAACCGCAAAGTGCGCGACTACCACTTTCGCTGGATCCTTTGCGCTTGCACGCCGAACCGCGAGCAAAAAGCCTTTGCAGTGAATTAGCCAAATAGGATGACAGAGTGGAACGATGCGTTACTTTGCGAGGATCGAGCGTATCCTCTGTCTTTCGCTTCAGCTGCAAGATAATTCTTCAGAGTCAAAGAATTTCCACGGCTGTCGAGGATTTCTTCTGGCTGCTCGCCTCGCCGGAACCTATTCCATTCTCCTTCGCATTAATTGTTCTTTCGACCGCATTGTTGCTCTCGCGCTTCGCCTCCTTTCAGCTTTCTCGGTAAATGAAAATTTCGTTCCTTTACTAGCCGCACTTTGTCGTTCCGGCTTTCCCGAGAATAATCTCAGTTCGATCAACATCGCGGATGTTCTCGGCTTTACAAGCATCTTAGAAATCTGCGCGCAGAATGTGTTCCTGCGTTGCGCGTCGTGAAATCCAGTTCGTCGACGTGAGACTCGCGCACGTGCGTATCATTTAATTAATGAACAGAGGATAGGCTTTGGAAACGTGTTTTGTTAATGCGAACGACGCAAACGGATTGAACAGCGTGCTTTTTGAAACTCGAAGCTACCACAGAAAAGCTGGCACTATATTATATATATGCGTGTGTGTGTACTCTAACCAAATAAAGAAACAATAAAAATAAAAATAAAAGTAAACGAGAAATAAATAGTACAAACAAGTGCAGACATAAAATAGCACAGATGGCACAGACGACAATAGCAGAAACAAAAATAAAACAAGAATGAATCGTACGTTTCCTAATATAATTAAGAACTCGATTATCGAGTATCGCATACGAGAGCCAATTAAAAAATTCGCGCGACTATACGCAATTATCGGAGGTCCTTAAAAATAAAAGCAACATCTGACCGGAATACAAATCGAATACAAGACGCGATCCACGGTGCGGATAAGAGCGGAGGAATTATCGCGTCCAACTATGCAGCAGCGAAAGATAACACAGCTATAAAAGTAACGATTCACGAGCAACGATTCGCTAGGATGAAAGGATACTTTGAGATTTTAGCCGACGAAAACGGAGCGGAATCTCTCTCATGCTTGCCAATATTCCTTGGCGATCTCTTCCTCGTTTCTTTGTACGATGCTAATTAGAAGCACGCTAATTAAAATTCTGGTACAAAGTTGCACGGTATGGGAAGTAATTTTCAAATGACTGCCGATTCTTTTTTAATTACTTATGGCATACAGTTTCCCTTTGCCACACCATCTTACACGGGTTTCCTTTACGCCTTCCCTCTTTCTTTCTTCCTTCATTTTCCCAATAATTAATTACCTCGTAAACGATCGAAGCCGATCGAGCTGTACCGGAATCCAAGTATCAAACATCGGGCTTCCTTTCTCGTTCATTCAACGAGCCAACCGCGTGCCTTTATCGTGCACCCTTTCACACACACGTACGTTATGTACGTACATAGGCAAGCGGCGATGTTACATTTTTGCGAAAAATCGGTTAAAGCCGGTACCGAGTTTGCCAACGATTGTACGTTCCATATAAAAAGCGACAATTTCAGTTTATAAAAGCAATTCTTCAAATTTTTAACCGGTAATCTGGCGTGCAAAGAGCTATTGTCCGGCTTGACAATCCCTCCAAGTTACCAAAGTTACAAAGTAGTTAGTCGGTTCTTTTCATCCGTCCTATTCTCGCTGGTTTGTCGATCGCACAGCTCAGCAGTTGGTTTCCGCGCGATCTTATGGTCTGAGTTCACGGCGCTGGCACGCGTATTCTTCCATGGCGGTACAACAATGCACGCGAAGGTCTTCATTTCTGACGTACCACGGGGCTGTTGTTATTGTTATCTTTCCGAGAACTTCACTTGCGATTCATCGAGCCGCGTCGATGTTGCATTTCTTGACGCATCGCCGTAATTAAATTCCGTAGACCGGCGTCGGGACG
>NT_177233.1:667014-706278 GCF_000188095.3 Bombus impatiens | reverse complement strand
GCGTCGGGACGAGCCGGGACTTTACGCAAGAGGAATTTCTCGTCTACCGAGAGCTCGCCGATACCTAGCGATGCTTCGCCTGACGCTTCGTTAGCTGGCCATTTTAATTTCACGCGCTCGCCACAAAGTGGCCAGGCAAGTTGGCCGCGATAGATTTATAATTTATGCAGCAGCCGCGATAAAACAAAGCAGCGATCTTGGGTCGGTTCGCGCAACAGGAAATTACCTCTGGTCAGACTTAAAGCGCAGCCGGAGTAACTGTACTTGGGCAAAAGCAGCGATGCGATTCGATCACGAGTCGGTTGGTTTTGTTTGTCTCATTGGGACACCGAGGTCCGTTTCGTATTTCAGGCGAGCGAATGGGAAACGACGGACGCCGCGAAAACTCGCAGAAAAGCCACAGCGTCGACTGGCCGAGAGAAAATATGCTTGAAATTTGGGACGAGCGGAAACGCAATTTATCGAGTTCGATCTGCGTGCGGAAAATATCGTTCGAAGCAGCGCAGGCGGTGCTAATTGAATCGCTTGTGTAATTTCGCGACAAATATGATTTTGCTTGAAACAAAAGTTCATTTGCAATGTACAATATAATCGAATGATTAATTTTATAATTGTCGGCGGGATTTTGTAATCTGCCAATTGCCACTAATTATATTCGCCTCGTTAAATGCACGAGTGACGCTGCAGCGATAGTATCGCTCGTTCGCTGCAAAATTCGTAGTTTTCGAGTTACTGGCGCAGAAAGAACAGTGGCGAAAAATTGTCCAGGCGAGGGCAGTTCTATGGTCATCGCGTTGTCACGATACTACGCGACAATTTGCAACCGCTCAAACTCGTTTCCCTCGAAACCTTCGTTTATCAATTACGCCATTGTCGCAAAGAACGAACGACGGGCGAAAAACTATCATCGCGAGATCTCAATTACGATGATACTGATTTATTACGCGAGCTTCGGACTTTTTACGTTTCCTGTTCGAAGCGACGCACAAAACACGCTACGATGCACAAAAAGAGATTGGCTGTCGAAGATTGGCCCGCCGATTTGTTCGATCGAACGAAGGAAATTCCAAGGGTAGGCTGATCGATCAATTTTTCTCATATTGGTTATCGCCGAAAGATCTTAAGGTTTCGCAGCTTGCACGAGAGGCAAAGACGTTTAAACTCGGAGAGAGAAAAACGGAGTTACGCGGAATGCGAAGCGAAGAAGCTGGCCTTATCTAAATCGTCGGTCCTCATCGCCCCGTATTTTTTCCTTATTTGTATGCATAGGATACTTTCGGATACTAAGATTGTCTGACTCATAAAAAAACTCGCGCAGCCTTTTCCGCATTCAGTTAACATACCGCGTAGTAATTCGAGTCTTTCCGCGAAGAAATCCTCCGTACACCAAGTTCTATAGCTTGCGCGATCAATTTCCTGCGCGTCGCATCTCGAAGAAAGAGATAACCGACGAGACAGAGAAATGCACGGTTGGCATGGAAAATGCCGGAGGAAACGTTAAAGCAACAAGGGACGAATATACAAAGGCCGGCAAGAGCCTGGCCGAGCTATATAAACGAAGGGCAACCAGGTCCAGGCGAAATCTTAGAGAACTTAAGAGGAGAGGAAAATACCACGAAGAAACTTCAGAGAAAATGGAGAAACTTACGAAAATGTGGACCTACGAATAGCCACTCGGAGCTTGCGAGTTTCAGTCTCGTTGCCAAATACGTTTAACGTAACTGCGCTTAACACGGAACAGCTGATTTTAAAAGCTTCCCAGGGAAAGGAACGCTTCCTTTTCCGCGAGTTTTAACCAGACAAGGCGCGACCAGATCGACGGATATTCGTGCGCCGCTAGTTAACTATGCGAAGGTTCAAGTGCCCCGAAGCAATGGTAAAAAAATGTAACGATAAAATGGTCAAGCTACGCGAAGGCCATCGGTGAGAAACGGGATAAGAGCAGCTTTTTCGTCAATTCCACGTGAAAACCGTCCTTTCGTGAAACGTGGAAATGGTACCCAGTATGAAACCCCTAGTCGAAAAACTTTGTTCTTATTACGAAAGACGAATATCTTTCCAAATAAAAAAGCCGGGGAGACAAATATCTTCCATTTTTTAAACTTGTATTATGTCGCGTTAATTTCCTTCGTCTTGTACGCGTTCAACGCGCGAATGAAGCACCCGAAGCACATTCTTCGTGACCGCAGCAAAGACACCGAACACGTTGCATCCATTTTTCGTTACCCTCGTCTCTCTTGTAATTAACGCCATTGAACGAAACGCATATAATTCTCTATCATCGTCGTCAGTGGCATTGACGCGTTCCATACGACGTACGCTCAAAGTGTTCCGAGTGTTGAGTACGCACGTACGTATCGATAGAAGGATAACGATTGCGCCAAGAAGAAGATAAATTGAACTCGAGTAAATTTCCTCCGAACGCTCAACAGCAAACGCGTTCGATGATAAATCATGCAACAAGAGCGATATTTCTAATTCGTTTCCGCTAAAGAATTCCACTATTTAATTCGAAAACTTTCATACGCTTTGAAACGCGCAATCAGCTGCGTTCAGCGACGGATTTATCAGGAGCGAAGCTCAAGCGTGAACGCGAAATACTTTAAATACCGTTGTTGATTGATTTCGTTAGCTGCTTGACGAGATATCGCAGCGTTCCAAATCAGACAACACACTTGTTCTGTGGATAATCATCCGGAGTTCGCGAGTTCGACTCTGTTTGCCAAAGCGTATTGCGCAAAAGTTAATTAAAGCGACGCGAGACCGCGAAGAAAAGGAACGAGAGAGAGAGAGAGAGAGAGAGAGAGAGGGGACGGAAGAGGGACAGAACGACGACGTTAAAATCACGCGTCGGAGACAGAAGATATTCCTCGCGCGAAACATCCTCCGTACGTTGCCAAAAAGAAAAAGAAGAAAAAAAGGAAACGGAGCGAATTCGCGATGCACGAGCCGGAAACAATTGGCCTTTGTACAGCGCCAACGATTCGGTGAAACGAACCGGAAGATTAATCCGGCTAATTGAAATTCGTCGAATGCAGAGATGACGCGCGTCTCTCGCTAACGCACTGCTCGGTCACGTCCCGAGTGTAATTGACGGCTGAGCGGGAAAAATTTGCCGGCGAGACGAAGAGAAACGGCGCCAATTAGCCCGGCTCGTCGATAAATCAATGCCGACTTGGCCGGCTTTACGGTGAAATTATTTTCAAGCAGCCGCCGAGAAAAATGATGCTCGTTCGCGCTGCCTTTTATCGGGCTTCCTCGTAGCCACTCGTCCGCGTTAGTATCCTCGACGTCAGGTCGCGAGGTCGAATTAATTGCGAAACCTGAGAACGTTCCGTTTCGCGATTAAGTCGCGACGAAAAATTTACGAGACCGCGTCGACGTTCCTAACGTTCGCGCGCGTTCCAACCGCTGCGGTTGCGAGAGCCGCCCCATCGCGAATTACGACTACCAAAACTGACTCGTCTGGGTGGGTGACTTGAAGAGAGTCGTCCATCGTGAGCGTAGCAATTGAAAGCGCGTTACAGAAGGCAACGACAAGTACACGGCTTGACCGAGCAACTCGCGGTATTTTCGTTCCTTCTAAACGAACTCGGAGCTTCACTGAAAAATTTTCGTCGTTTATTTGCACGCCAAAGATTTGTTTCTTTACTAGAATCTATGGAAAAGAATGGTCGTTCCGAATTGGTCGAAGATGATGGTCTGAGTGCAGCGTGGTAATTAAACAGCGTACAGACTGTTGCAGGCTATCAGAGATAACCGAGGATGGAAAGTTTTATGAAAGTCTCTTGGGCCACGAAACTTTCGACGGAATTCAAAATCCTAGACATTTTTACTATACAGAAAAATTAGATTTTAGGTGAGAAACGGTAGAGCGGGACGGGAGACTCGCGATCGCGTTGATAATCCATTTTTATAATTTCGCATCAGGCATTTGACAAAGAGAGCACGACGAACAACTTTATGAGACGATCCGATACTGAAACGCTGGAAATTTGTCATCCTTCTTCGAGAAGAAATCGATTAGCGCGGCTAAGAACGGCCGAGAGACAGTTCGCGATAAGAAGCTTCCAAATCTATAGGAAGCGAGAAAAATCTCGAAACATCGCCATAAATATAAATTACAAAACGCGCACGAGGCATTATTTCTCATTTCTGGAAGGAAAGGAGGAGCCAGGCAACGCCTCGTATTACGTGGAACGAACAGAGTGCGGTTGTCAAGCGAACTCGAGCTGTTTCTTTCCCCTCGGAAACGATCTAATCGTTCCGCAGACTTTTTCCAAACAACGAAAGGCGACGAGAGAGCAAAGGGGATCGTCGTGCAATTATTAAAACGACGGCAAAAAGCTTGTAAATAACGGCAGAATAATCGCGAAGAAACTGGTTTTCGAGCTCGTAAAATCTCGCGAGTCGATTCGATAGAATACAAAAATATTTCCTCCCACTGTGTTCAAGTGAATATCGTTGCTTCGAAGCGTAAGAGAATATAGCTTTTTCCTCTGAAAATATAAACAGCAGCGAGTTATCTATTCATGTCCCTTCTTCCTTTTTTTTCTTTTTTTTATTGACTCCTTTTATGTATGTTTTACGTACTCCGTCGTTCGTTCATCAGGATTTTTTCACGCACCATTCACTCCCACGCCTCTTTGCATAATACATTGTATACGCTATAATTACATTATACGCGTATAGCGTATAAGATATACATGTAAGTGAAACTTAGATTCATAGATTATTGGTAATATTTCACCGTGTGGCAAGATCTACCGGGTGTCTTCTTCCGAGACTTCTCTTAATGGATATGTAGTAGGTGGTTCCACGAGATCCACTTGATATACGTTTTCGTATTAACAAAACTTGAGAGATTTATTGATCGGATAATATAAGAATTGAAATAAAGTCAGACGAATAAAAGAAACGACGACGAACGTGCGATTTTTAATTAAATTTTAAAACCGGTCATTTCGCCGGGCCTTGTAATTTAGCGTTAAACAATGTCTCTGTTCTCCATTCTTTGGCGATGCAACTTTGTCGACTCGCTTGCCATCGGTCTGCCTCTCTATCAAATTATCCTTCGTCAAACTGTTTCACGCATCCTCCAAACAGCCGTGCCATTCGCACAGCTCATAGCTCATAGCTCGGCGACTTCGAGTCATAAATTATCATTAGGTTAAATCATCGTTATTAGGCTATCTGTCGTTATATCGACGCGAAGATGCGCGTTGCTGTTCCACAATAAAATCATCGTTGAAAATACGAAAATCGATACGGCAGCCATTTCGATATAATATTCCCTTTGATATTTGCCTCTCGTTTCACAAGCGCAATTAACTTCCATTAATGATTTTTATTAATTTACCTTGTCCGTGTTCAGTCGATGATTTATTCATCTTCGTTAGGAAGTTCCTCTCGCTTCACTGCGAGTAGTTACCATTGACAATTTGGTTTCCATCTGCATTGGCAACTTATAAAACACTTTCCACCAAAGATATTACGTTTGCTGAATAGACACACGATTGAGTGAAAAATCTACGTGAATCGCTCTCATTTGGTAAACGAAATTGACGAAATCGACACCAGTACTTCGTTCGTTTCAATTTAAATTTAATTTAGTATCTATAGCGATAGAAAAGGAGTATCGAAAATAGTCAACGCGTTAGTCTACTTGCCTGTATTTATCGAGATACGTCTTCTAATTAACTGAATCGAACAAGTGGAAAGTTAAAACTCGTTGCCGAGTCGAGTACATACTTAATATTCCTGTTAATTCCTATTTAACTGCTTTCTTCCCTTCATTCCTATTTAACCAAACTGAATAAGTGGAAAGTTAAGATTTGTTAGCGAGTTAAGTACATAGTTGCACGTTGCGGGGAATAATAAAGCACGCGGGCGCTTCAAAATAAAACGTCGAGGCGAACTGAATATTTCTCAGATAGAAATCTATCTATCCGACGAAAAATATATCAACTAATTATACGAGACTACGTTCACGCGATCGTACGTATAATCGTCGAATCGAAAAACATTTTCCAACTAAAAAATTCACATCCTTCGGCTCCGGTAAATTCGACGATCGTGTCGAAAGCTTGTAACGAGAGAAGAATTTGCAATTCGCGCCAGCCTAGAAAATAGGATTCCAGCGAATAATAAAATTATATTGTGGAGATTGTGCGCCGTGACGAATCGACGATTTCTCGACGCGTTGAAATCCGATTGGACGAACGACGAAACCGAAGAAAAGCTTGGAAGGTTATATCTGGCAGCTGCTAGGGTTACCGAACTGGAATTTAATCTCGGTAAAGAGCTAGCTTGCGGTAAAAGCTACGACATCGAGCGAAATATAAAAGCCAGCAACGACCGTGTAAGCTGATTATTTGCGATAGAGTCGGACTATAACAAAAATGTTGTCGTCGATAAATCAGAATTTCATCCAACTTATGCGACTTTAGCGATTCCTTTCTGTCTATTGTCTGGCGGTGACCACGGACTCGTTGGAAATTATATTCTTCCCTCGAACGCGCGAAGATAAATTAATTATTTACATCGTGGGAAAAATATTTCTTAAATTATGCTAATCGGACGATGACGCTATACGTCGTGCGGAATTTTCTACAGGCAAATGCTACAGTCAATTGCGTTATGCCAGCATAGGACAAGAAATACCACCTAACAGAATCCGCGAGAAAAATGCAACAGAAAATCGGAATAAAGAATGAACAACGAAGAAGAAAGAATGGTGGATATTCGCAGGATAATTGCAAAGGGGAAATATCGATTTTCCCTTATCGATCAGTCCGATTTCGTTAATTAATTCCATCTCGAGTGTCCGAATAAGAGGTGAACCATTTGCCTGGATGAACAGGTTGATAAGAATCGAATCGCTGTAAGAAACAGAAGTCGTGGGAAGAAAGTATTTTCAACGAAGTGAAATGGCGAGGACAGTAAAGCTTCTTAGATTACTTTGTAAACCGAGAAACTTTACGGGTTTCCATAAAGTTTGATCAAAAAACTTGAGACTCGCCGGGAGGATTGGCATTTTTTCGCCATTAGCACGGATCGCGTTATGGATTCAAATGGAATATATTTATAACTTGGACCATTCTCGTCGCAATTGCAAACAGCTTAATCTTATTAGCGGTAATTGCAGGCTACAATTTCGTCGTAATCCTTCATAATTGCGTCGCGCGGTAGCCGTTATCGTTACTGTTTGCTCCAAGGTTTAATCCAGCTCTGTCAATGGCTCCATCATTTTAATCGTTTCGATCGTCTTCTTGTTTCTTTCTACGAACGACAGGACTCGTCGTTGGTTCATCGTTCGAGACAAGTGGGAAATTCGACGCAGTTTGTACGAAATGTTCAAATCACGGCGAGTGACAAGCTTTTGCAAGGCGAGATTTGAAATAAAACTTCTCCGTGTAAATTATTACGCGATATATCCTCATTTATCCTACGATCGATCGCTCAATTTTGAAAGGATAAACCCGACTCGGCCGTCACGGAAATGGTTTTGTCGTACAATTAAAAGTGGAAATATACGAAATTGATAGGAACACGAAAAAAGCAACGCGTATACATTTTACGTGCAACGTTCGTTCCCGTACATTTCTTTGCCCGAAAGAGGATTAAGCGATATTTTAAAGTTTTATGCGAAAGCTTTCGCATTTTCATACGAACTGCACATACGAAAATAGTTTCGAAAATTCTACTTCCACTAATGCACCTGCGTGCCGCAAATACGCAAGTACCGATAAAACCTTCGACATACATGCAGCTACCGCAAGAGTCACGTTTTACCGCTTTTAGTTAGGTTTTAACGCTTGCCATAGAGCTATGAATACGAAAACTTAGCTGACGACGTAAAAATATATGTCGAGAGGCAACGATGATCAAATTCCACGATGATTTAGGATGGAATAACGTGTTCGACAGAATATACCGATACATTTACTTCCACCAGGTGCGTGTATTTTCTTCTCGCGTTTCCTTTTGTACTTTTCGCGCGGATCAACGCGAGAATAAGGGAAATGCTTCGCCATACGAAATACTCGACGCATAATACGCGTAATACGCGCGATACATATTCGCATATACGCGTTCAGCGATTATCGTCCATCAAAGAGGTTGGAAACGCGGCGCCGGAAATCAAAGCTATCCTCGTTCACGAATATTCTTCAGGCATTGCCTGCCCCGCTCCACTTTTATTCGAAATACATCGTTTATAGTTGCTGACGAGGTTTCGTTGCAACATGCACGGTTACGAAACTCTAACTTTGTATTCAAAGACGAAAGTACACGCGTTATCATGTACGGCGAGCACGTGCAGCGGATGCAACATCGTGTTCCCGAGGCGAAGCTTCGCTGAAATAGGCGGAATTTCGTTTTTACGATTCCACCGGCTTTCGCGGTAAAGCTTCCCCTTTCAGTGAATATAAAAGCTCGCCGGCCTCCACCGTGAATCGTTACGAAGATACTGCGGATTCAATTAAGCTGGGAAACGTGGGGGCGCTGGGGGACGGCGGAGGGCGGTGACTTCGATGAAACTTAAGGGGAGGCAGCAGATAAGAAAGCGAGAACGAGAGGATAATGAGAACGGCCGCTTTTCCGCAAACTACGTTGGAACGTTAAAAGCTGTTCCTCTATAGCAGCATCTTTGAAAAAAGAAAGGATATGATATTTATAGGATAAGTAGGTTCTCTCTCTCTCTCTCCCCTTTTTTCTCCTTTGATAAGTGGAAGGAAGAGCGTGAGTTGGTAAAGATGTTATCGTTAAGGGTGGTTTCTCGCGTAACAACGGTGACACAGCAAGTAATTTTTGCGAATTTCTTTCGGACTAGCCACTAGTTACGCGAGAGCGGAGCTTTTCTGGCACGTGGATACAGTTTTCAAGTAGAAAATTAATTTCTCTTTATTTCGATTCTGCTTGTCGTTTATCGATCTTTTAAAGCGACGCGCACGACGATTGAAAAGAAGGATGAAAGACCAACGAAAGGTTTTCTTCTTGAAAACCTCTTCTTTCCTAACCGAAACGTGGAAACTTACGTCTCTGACTGACCGTTGAAGCGTTCTAATAAAACGCGATAATCGCGATACTAAAAACCGTGAAGCAATTACGAAACTAATTAAAGAAATTTCCGCTTGAACTTCCAATAAACCGGACGCAACTACGACGTATATAGGAACATTCTGACGGAATACGAGTCTCCTCGTTGCCTTTAAATGTCCACATAATTACCGTACGTTAATTACGCCGAAGGAAGTATAACTGTTAAACGCGAAAAGAAGAAAGATGCGAAACAAATGGGTGGGGAATTCAATTAAAACGCCAGTACCACTGTCAGCCAACGTTGTTACGTTAGAATAATCTTTCATTTATGAGAACTGTTATTCTTTAAAGTTATCATTTTTCGTTCAATTTAGAGCCAACAGGCGGGTCTTTTGTTATTCTTCGCTTCCAAATTCAATGAACATTTTAAGATTTTTATTTGCTTCTGAGACCTGCGTGTTCTCGAAAAAGCAAATAGAGCGCGGAATGGAATTTTATGCGGGGAATTAAAGACGAAAGGAATTTCAATCGTAACAGTTTGTTACGATTCCACCGCGATCTTCTTATCCGAGCGTTCCATCTTCTAACTGCTACCACGTTTTTCTTCAACTCGAGACATCTTGCCCTGGCTCGCGTTAAGCGGTCAACGCGCTCCGTCTCTCGGAAAAGTGTACAAGCTCCTCGCTACGTGGACAGAGCAACTAGATGATTTACGATGACGTGGCGAGAGCACTATATATCGTTTTTGTTTGTCAAGTGCCGCGACTACGCGCGTAGTTTTATGACACGGTCGAGTCGATCGCTACTTTCACGAGATGGAACTCGACGCTGCTATCGTCTGCACGCTGACGTTAAAACGATACGTGACTCGGTAGTTCATTTATCGAACAGACAAAATGCATTTAGTTTTCTCGTTTTCTTATGCCTGGGTAGCAAATATCCTGTCATAAAGTTCAGAGTTTCTAAACGTTATACGACGATGGCCATCTGGCTCGAACCCTGTAGAACTTTGCACGAAGTTGGCCACCGAACTACCGTCCAGCCTGACAGAGCAGAGAGCTTCTAGACCTTTCCCACAGACAGAACGCAACGAGGACGTAATTCGCGGGAAGACCGACGTCCGAGATACAACACAAACAGAACGGATACAGCACGGTAGTAAGAAAAGTTGGTGGCCGTTGAGTCGTAACAAACAGAACGTAAAACAGAGTTGTAGTAGAATCGTAGAAGTCGCAGGAAGTGCTGACCGTATAAATATCGTAAGTAAATTCATATATACGTAGATATATGAATAATTGAGATTAGGACGCGATAGCCGAGTCATTGGAGCTGAAAGTTAGGTCTTCGAGATTGCTTTATGGCGATATAAGGTCTGCGGGTCGTGTAAAGTACCAGAGCCTGACATCTGCACGCTTAATAACAATAGTCGCGTCGTGAAGGCATAACATGGTGCACTCGCAATTAGTATACAAGGGGTTAGCTTCCCGCGGGCTTAGTCTCTTTGTTGGTCTGCAGCGCAAGCACGCTGACCCTCTAGTTATCAAGATTGGCGAGATGTTCGAGGTCCTAAGAGAATTACCAAGACTCCGAGACGTCTGACAATTTGTTAGTCGTGTAGTTGGCTGCTTCTCGTAGTTTCGTATAAGTCAGTGTACAGGGTGAGAGCAAAGCATCCTGACCACCACCGCGTGATTCTCTGGACCGGCGGAGGTTCGTTAAAAAACGTTGCTGCGAACTGATATTTGCTGGGAGTGTGAGATATACCGTACTCAAGAAATCATCATCGATGTCCGATTCTTAAATGTAAACTGTCCACCTATTTTTATCTCCGAACGTATCTTTACAACACCTCGGTACGATCTTACATTTTCCGAGACGATGGAACATTTCTATTTCCATTTTCGCAATTTCTCGTATTTATTTTCGCTATCGAAAAGTAAACGCCGTGGACGTCACGCGCTTCACTCCTTTAAAACTAACATAAATCTCCAAAGCTGAGGTTCGTTTAAAACACCGCAACACTTTCGTCTCGCTTCATTCCCAAAACAATTATAACGCGACCCAGTTCTCTTAACCACGTTGCGCGGTTCTTATCGCGCTCAGCTTACCCCTCGACAATCTCTCTTGCAGCCTCTGCATCGCGCACGCTCGCACCAGCTACAATTACGTGTTGCTATTCACTATCCATCTATCTGGCGACCACTCTGATTTCGACCCCACTTTATTTATTATATTACTTTATCGGTACGACTTTACGAGACTTTGATAGTTGATCGCTTAGATTGGCCTGAGAGCTTCTATGTAACATCTAGGTAAATCTTCAAGCGTCAGAATTCTGGACTCTGTATCTATCTTCCAGGTCCTCTAACTCCTGCAAGGTATTGGCAGCTGAAACTGGACATGGCCTTCGTATCGGCGTGTCTGCAGGTGTTCGATTCTCTTGTACATTGGGCTACGGATAAAATTCACCACTCTGTGTCTATCGTCTAGGTGCTCTGGGATATTGGCAGCTGAAATTGAACGTAGTCTTCGCATTTGTATCTCTGCAGGCCTTTGATTCCTTTGCGCTTCGGATCGTAGCAAAGAATCAGGATTCCGTGTCTATCCTCTAGGTCGTGTAGAGTGTCGACAGTCGAAACTGGACATAGTCTTCCTATTTGTACATCCGCAAGTCCCCGATTTTTCCCTGCATCGGATTGTAGCTGGAATTTAGAATTCCCTGTCCGTCCTTTCGATCCTCCAGGATCAGCTTCTACCTGCTCTTCCCCAGGATCTTTTCTTAATCCTGTCCTTCGCCTGTCGACGTGTATCATCGAAACTGTGAAAATCAATCGCCGGGAGGAAAGAAACAAGGCTGCGACTGGTCTGACCGCGTTTCACGAAGACGAAACATTTCGTGGGCGCGGAATTGGATCGTTAAATCGGTCAGCGGACGAGAAAATTCCGGCATACGCGTAGCGAGAACTCGTCTTAAGGTAACGGGCTATAAACGGCGACGGTTGCCGAGTCGGAGAGCGGACCATTACTATAATAGAACGTGCTTCGTCGCTCGTACGCCCATTATACCTGTCAAACGCACACGACACCGCCATAACGAATGCGTATTGCTGTTGGCCGCGTGCATATTTGCCACTATCGAGTGGACGCAGCTCGCATCTCATTAACACGCTCCTATGAATTACGCGTCGCATCGAAATCCACTGGTTAACCAACCGACGAGCTGCGGTCGTGCGCTCCCGTTCTAACAATGAGCTTCGAGCTTAGATCATCTAGGAATGTAGGAAGATTAGGTGGAACCGCTTTAGTGCCGCGTCTTGCGCTAATCTAACAGCGACTTAACGCGTTCGCTATCGGTGGCAATTTGGTTGGTTGTAGTAAACGGAGGTTAAGAACGGAGAGGTTGTCTAGGCGAAGTCATGCTCTCGCGAACATACGCGAGATGTAAATTGCACGTCGGATTTTCGGGGAACATGCTCGAATGCATGCTACAAATAGCTGCATCGGGCGAACCAGATGAAGAAATAGAAAAACGGAAACGCGCCAACGTAAAAGCTGGTGGGAAATACGTGCGAGTATAAACCCCGGTCGGAGTTCAAAGGCGAGACGGTGTATGTGCGGATGCGTATGTGTAAGTTACAGTTAAGAATTTGCAAGAACGCGTTTACAGAGCGAAAGTGTAGAGAATGAGAATTTTGGCGGAATATCTTGCTCCATCGAGAACAACTTGTCCTATATATACGAGTAGTATATATGTCGCATTATTATCGATATTATTCGACGAATTCGAGTATACGCTGTATCCGAGACGTCAGAGATGAAAAACCTATCCTCAACCTGATATTCCTACGTCATGTTCGGTTCTTACTTGAAATTTCGCAAACGTTGAGAATTCAAGACACGTCTTTGATGATGCGAGACTTCGAGACACGAAGGAAAGAAGGGAGAAACAAACTAGGCAGGAAAAATTACGTAACAGCATTATCACGAAAGAAATTGAATTCACGTAGGCGCGATAGATCTTGCGTTAATGTTTAAAATCGTTCGAAAAACTTAGCCATTCCAGTGGACACGAATGGAATAGAACATTTTCGATCGTAAATAAGTGATTCTTCGTCAGCGATATTACGATCGAACGCGTCGAACAATACAACCCGTATTGGCGTTATATTAAGGCATATACCCGCGCTATTTGAGCAATTGTGCCATGTGGATACTGACAATGAGTATACACGGTGATACTGTTTGAACAACATGAGTAACTGTGCTGCTTCGATGATACTGCTCTGTTGCAACGTTCGCATGATCTCGTTAGACCATTTGGTCGTGAAACGAAATAAGCTTCCTTTGTAAATAGCACAGAGTACGCATTTCAGTGCGTTATAATCAGATGATAGAATTACGCGTACTTGGCGTCCGCGCAAACGACAACGAAATTTTTCTATAAGCGACACATTCGCTTGGGATTCTAAGAATCGCAGACGCATGGACCGTCGAAACAAATACGACGATAACGTTTACACAAGAGAGTACGAGATTCATATCGAGTCTCTGAAAAGTCTTTACGATCCACCATACGAAACGTCAGTTTCCATTTCCGACGCTACGTTAATCGTTCAGCCCGCGAGTGTTGGACGAGCGCGCGCTGTTCGCCAATTAGCCGATGCTAAAGGCAACGCTTAACGAGTTTATTTATTCCCTGGGCAGACATTAGGGCGCGATTAAAAGCTGCAATTACGTGTAGAAATATAGACCGTTCGGACAATGGCGGGAACCGCGGTATCTTGGGTTTTGCGCGTGCCGTGCAGATTGTATCGATGAGGGTAATGGGTATAGCAGAATTATTCCGGAGGGACACGCCGCGGAAAACGAACCCGCGAGTGTAATTTTCAGCTGTGTTATCTTCTACCAATACTAAACGGTAATACAGATGATATTAAAATTTTACAATGTCTTCGGTAACGAAGCTGGAGCCGCTTAATTTACCCGCTTCTTCGTATCGCGTTATGGATACGTTCATTTCGAAAGTGGTGCAACTCAATTTCCCTTCGTTTTGACAATCCTCAAGTCCATTTCGAATAAGAGGAAAACTATATCTCTTTGGATTATAGCAATTCTTTCTGCTTTTTTGCAATTTTATGCAACTGAAGGATTCGACACAACAGGACGATAATAATTCTGAAAAGTGAAATTTCCTGTATCAGAAGGACAGACTTAGTAAAACCCTTTCCACGATACGCGATCCACAATGGGTTTCTCAATCTTTTCAAGGTTTTAAAACTATTTCAAATAGCTATACGACAACATCTTGGCTCCGATCAAAAATTATATTTAAAGATGGAAGCGAGCGCGAGTTAAAAACGACGGCTCAGCGTCTGAAGGGATTGAAACCACCGCAGAAGCGTGAAAATCAATGCATGTAACGGCGAAGTCTTATTTTATCTCGATCGAGAGACCCACCAGAATAGCCTGACGCGCGATGATCCTCACGGCTACAGATTTCTTATTAATAAACCTCCCACTGATGTGAAACAAATCGCGTTGCCGATATTTACGAACACAGGTGTGATTAGAAATAGCTGTCTGATGATCATTCGTTCAGGTGCACGCGTACTCGACGCGTACTTGTGTTATAACGCGATGCTATTTTAGCGCAAATATAAAAATCGTTATCTTTAACGCCTTGCTTGGCGTTAAGCGTAATTATATCGGGCAATTGGAGGTTGTTTAAAAAATGGCCGTCTTCCGACGTCCGAACTGTATGGCCGGATTAAATACAGAGAATCGTCGGTCGTAATATTCGCATAATATTGTTCCAGTGCACAGTTGCACAATGAGTATTGTTATTCGATACCTGTATAATGCGGTGCAACTCTGAACGACATTAACGTTACAAATGGATATCGGTTGAATTAGCTAGCGCATCGTAACGACACGCGTGCAAGTGAATATCGCTGAAAATATGAAATTGTTTAAAATTGCTTTCAGTGTAAACGTGTAAACGGCATTAATACGTTCGATATCATTGCTTTCGAACGTGTTTACCGTCAGGACTCTCGATACGCTTATTACGACATAATTAGCTTTCGTATCTTTCCAAACGAACTGACCGAGTTTCAGCGAACGTAATTTTTCTTCGCTCGGAATTTCTGCACCGAGAAGGAAACTGCATACTGTGAGAAAGATGCGTACAATGTACGTACGTCTCTCGCTCGCAGAACGCAGATATTAATAACAGTAATACGAAACGAATTTAAATGTAACAAGATGTTCGCGGTCCTCGGATATTCAAACGCGCGCACATCGAACGCTATAATTTTTTTACTTGTCTCGATACGCGTAAAACGATTAAAACGTATATATGCTTTCTTTCTCTGTTTTTCTTTGCGTTTCATTTGTTTTTCAACGAGGAAACTTTCGATTCACGTCGCGCGGTCCGACCCGATACCGGAGTTTCAGGGAAATCGTAGCAATCGATCGCGTCTGGCTGATTGTAGGAATTAATTTCAAGTCATTTGACGCGGCTAATGGCCACGTGGCCAGCGCTATCGTCCGTAGAATCTACGACTTTCGCAAAGAATCTCCTGTTTAGGCATGTAAATTGCGACGATCGTTTGTCACCAGTCTCCGCCGACGCTGATACATTTTTCTTCCCAGTTGCGGGTCCATCGGCGACTCGCAAACGACGCTACTTCCTCGGCACATGACGCTGAGAATTTTTGAAATTGTTTCGCTAAATAAGAATCTCCTGTTTGTTCATATATCTGTGTATATAAGGTACATTATAGGTACCGTACTTTCTTAACATTTTATCCGCTTTCATCGATTTTATATCAGTTCCTCCTTCTGTTATAACGCATATTATAATACACGCTCTATGTATTATAATATCTTCAAGGTAGAACGTTATATGCAAAGTGTATTCACGTTTGAAACGCGTACGCGATCTGCTTCTGCAATCTTGTTAGAAGACAAAGAGTTCGTGTAATTGGATATTTCATATAATAACATCATAGAGATTGCGATTGCCGACTGCGTTATAACTGTATAGTCCGACGTGTACGTAAGTAACGCAAGTACGTAATATGCGAAATAAATTACGTTACGAGTTCTACGCGTTTCTCCTCGTCCATCTACTTTTCCATTAGATTTCCATCGCATTCTGTTTGACACTGCTGAAGCTATTTACGGTGATAAAGCTTCCGTCTGCCAAATGTCTCTCAACCGAGCTGCTTTAATCGTACAAGAAACTTATCCGGTCGCTTTTTGCATCCATAGTTCTCCTTCTGTTTCGTTAAATAGTTGTTGCTTGCATTCCGAAACTCCTGTAAGACGCTTGAAATTTATCGCTGCAACGTTCCACCACGTTGTGCTATATTGCCTTGTTTGCAGGACAAGCTTCGCTGGCAAATATTCTGCGTTTAGACGAAACACAGCGAACTAATCAAATTTTATGCGATTCGATCGCTTAACGGATATCGCATCTGTGTGCGGTGGAAGCGCGCCATTTGACTGGCAAGTTGAGACGATAGCGGCAATTTTCTGACCGAATCGACCAATAATCCACGTTGGTCGACAAGTACGTCTTATCGAGCACCGAATCTTGCCAAACACAAAGGGAGTAACGGTTTGAATTAATGCTTGTTTGTGCGACTCGCCACGATCCAACCCCAGTCAAACTATCGCAGCCTCGATCCCTCTCAATCTACCTCGGTTCCAGCTATATCTAAACAGCTCGCTCGTTTGTTAATCCACTTCGTCTCGCGTGGTCAGAAGGACGTATCGAATACGAATTCGTCATTGTCGTTCACAGTCGTGGTACGTACATTATTCATAGGTCGATCGCCGGTTTTTCCATCGGCTGCGAGTCGTTCGAATAACCGCATGCATTCAGATCTCTGACACCTTCGTCATCCTTTTTACCCTGTCTTCTTGTCAACCACGAAACTCCAACGTTTATTCGATCGTGCCGACTTTCTACGTACATTCTACCGCTAGTCGTTAACTTTCGCATTCCTTCTGCTGCGAACGAAAGTTAATCGTAGGTGGAGTTTACCAACGCGTCTTTCCACAGTTTGCCGCTAGTTTCCTGCGACAACCGCGTAACCAGAAATTTGTAATTTTTTAGTCGTTGGTACGGGGAGAAAAGGAACGTTTCTTGCACTTTGTACTTTCTACTGGCGGAATCCTGCGAGCGAACTTTGAAAATTCTATCGTATCGTAGAAACTGCAAACTATAAACAGTTGGTAATATTGAAACTGGTTTCTCTCGTCTCGTGTCATTTTGTGTTTCTTATTTAATAGACCTTTATATTTTTATAGCAAGTAGTCTGTGTGGTTTTTAACCGCCAGAAAAAAGACAAACTTTGGTCTTTGACGAAACTTGATGAAAGTTAAGGGCGGTAAAGAGCGCGAGCTTTGTCGCGAAATTAGCAAATTTTTTCGCAGTTGAAACGAAAACTTAGTTTCGAAATTCCCACCGTCGCCGGCAAACACTATATTTCGCTATTATGAACCGAGTATCAAAATACGCGACACCTCGTTGACCCTGTCTAACTTTTTCAAACTGCAGGGATGAAAAAGTTTCTCGCACGACGATCGTGTGCCAAACTTGCCGCGCGAAACTTTCTCCATCTGTGTTTTCGAACGATTTCCCTCATTCAATTTTTCCCTTTCGTCGCCTTTAACCGGATTTCTGCAAACACGTATAATGGCGTCCTTTGCAACTATCAATCACAGTGGCATTAATTCCGAGCAATTTAATTTCGAGAATACAACATTCTCACAGTAAATCCTCTGCTACATTTATCCTTTACGAGCGTTGTTTGATTCGAAGCGTAAACAACATCTTTTCTATGAATTCCCGATTCGTACAAATAATTTTTACATGCGAAGTTATAATTTTTCTATATAAACATTTCTAAACGCTACCGAAGAACGCAGCAGCAATTGATTTTTATTATTCTACACGCGAAGCAACGAGACACTCTGTTTCCTTGCCACGTTGTATCTCTGTACCGTGAAAGTTGTGTTCCATGGGTAGGCGATTTCTCGCAACACAAAGACCACATCATCGTGGCATCCGCGCTGTGTTCAACTAATTTTTCGTCGTTTGCAAGTTCGCCAGGACTCCGTGTAACGCGGCCCGATCGTTCGAATACGCGCGCGAGTCGCGTAACGCGATTGAAACTGCTCGTAGCGTATATATTCTGCTGCTCGAAAGACACGCTGACACCCAATACTCGAAGCTTCGTCGAAGATCGAATGGAACGCGCGCGACAAAACGGCTGCTCGCGCAACTGCGACTAAAGTAATTGGATCGCGTTCAGAAACTCGGCGTTTTAATGAAATTCTCTGTTACCGACGATACCTCGAACCATTAACAATGTCGGAAGTTTCAGGTTCGTTGTATCGTTCGTTTTCGCTTCTTGAGACAGAGAAGTGGCCGAAGGGGAGAGACGAGCGTCGGACGCGCGTCTCACTTCCGCTCCAACCCTTTTCATTTATCTCTTTACGGGGCTTTACACACGGTTCTCCATCTATCGTCTAGGGGAGAATCGTCTGGCGATCGATATGACGCGACCGGCCCCAAACGCGTGTCCAAATAATCGACGACTTTGCCGATTCTAACGAGCACATTCTAACGAAACTTGGACAAATTTGGAAATTTCTTACTGGAAAATATTCTCCGAATGCCGAGTACAATATACGAAAATAGTCTGGTATAAAAATTGCAAATTGGTAGATAGCATAGTATACATCGTTTGGTATACAGTATATGGCGTAGATGTACGGTATAGAGGCGCGATTTTCCTATCCAAATAGATATCGATAATATTAGAAAGTCTCAACGTCGCCTTTATAGAAAAAGGCACAAGCGCCAGTAAAGGTAATCGATTGTTTCTTTGCTTTTCGTTTATTTAAACGAATGCCATTTATTCAAATGAACGTAACGCTGAGTTTCCTTTACGACTAACAACAAGGCTTTCACGACTAACAAGAAGCACACACAGGCTTCTCTACGGATACGCTTTTCTTCTTCTTCATGAATTTCGACCACGTTGATGCATAAGTTTCCCCTCTTTCTGCTGGAATACTTGTTTCGTGGCACTCGCAGTGTTTTCTACAGGCAGGATGTTTACATCGTCCGCGGATGTTTATGCATTTTTGGGCAATTTAAGATTCCAAAAATAGGATATGCAAAAATATACAGAATATTTAAGGTATAGCGCTTATTGCGATATCCAGTGCACGAAGCAAGTTTCCATTTCTGTAATTTAATCTTCGGAAAAATGCACAATTACGCGGCCTAACTACGAATGGATTCGTTAGTTCGTAATAAACCAGCATCTATCATGCGTGAAGCATTACACGGGGACTAATCGAATTTGTAGTAGTAATATACTGCTCCAACGTCCGTCTCGATTTTCAGTATTCGTTCGATCTTTATTTCCCGATCTCCAGGACGCTGTATAATTAATTCAGATATTCGTCATTTTTCCCAGTGCCAATGAAACGAATCGAGCCGAATGGTTAATTAGAATAACGCGTTCTCTCTATTCTGACAAAATATAAAATAATTTTAATAATTACGTTTTTTTAATTTTTCAAAAAAAAAAAAAAGATTAATCTGGCTGAAAGTATTGTTCTCGACGTGGGATCCCCCACCCCCTCCTCTCGTTCCACTCCCCTTCGATAATAAAAATTTCTGCTGAAAGAACTTTTTCATGCATCGACCAACGACTGAAATATGTATAGCCGCAATTTAAATATTTGCCTATTTGTGTATGCAGTAGGATCCAGTTCGCTCTGCATAATAACATGGAGGAAGCGGTAATAAATATATGAAGTACGGAAGAAATTTTGCATAAAGGAATACAAAATTATATGGAAAGAAACTAAGAGGTTGGCATATTTTTACGAAGATTATCGAGACGCGAAAGATCGATATATTGCGTTGTAATAACACGTGCTAACGTGAGTAACAAGTAGTAAATAACAAGCAGTAAAAAGTAATATCGTAATAATAATTGGCTCGAATTTTTGTAGCTGATCTTCTCTCCTTTTCCATCCGGGATATTTTAAATTCATCATCTATCTTTAATTAACTTAAATAATAGAAGAAGGATAGGAATCTAAAACGAATGTAGCCTAATAAATATAAACTACAGTCGATTTTTACAATTTCATTATTTTCCAATTGCCTGCAAATTTCCTAACGTTATTAAATTATTATAATATCCTCTCTTACTAATAACGTATCCAGGCTGTCTGTACGCGTGTCCCGCAACCGGATTTCGCAGCTTTGACGTTTTTCCACGTGCTGCATCGCGTGACACGTGAATTCCTCGGTCGTGTGGTTTCACAAGTTCCAAAATTAAAATCCGTTCTCTCCACTATGCAAATATGCGCATATATATATATATATATATATACATTTCTGTACTCTCCACAAACATAGTCATTTACGCTCTTAATATCTTTTTATTTTTTTAAATATACGTTCAGCGTCGCATGAAATTTCCAGCTCTCGGTGATAATCTCTTCGGCAAAATTGCAAATTCGTATCGGGAGAATGCAAGCTGCGAGGAGGTTGTACGTGGCGCGCTACAATTTCGCGGAATTGGAATTTTCTGCATCTCGGTAAGAACTTTCTGACCAAAATTGCAAATTTCTACGAGAAGAATAGAAGCTTGGAGGAGGTGGCACGCTGGAATCTCTCGCAGCCGAAATTTCTGCACCCCTCGGCAAACATTTCTCGCGGAAGTCGCAATCGCCGTGATTTCCTTTCTTCCCAAAGTTACGCAAACATCTATAGAAATGAAATTCTCAAAAACCGTTTCAAGCTCGCAGCTTCATCAAGCACGTTTATTTCATGAAACAATCATTTTCCCTGTCGTTGGTTCGTCATCGCCGCGATACCCGCGGACAGAGATCGAACGGAACAAAGGCAGGGCAAAACAAAGCAACGCGGAATCCAAGTTTTCCATAGAGATGTTAATCGATCAGCGAGCATCTCGCTCGATCGTGGATAGCGGGACAAGGATAGGAGAATTACGGACGATCGGTCGGGTGATTAAGGCAAGTTGCAAGCTCGCGTTAATCACGCGTGCACACGATCGCGCAATCCCATTGAACGCGCGACCAGCCGTTTAACATTTCATAGGAAGCGTTTAATCGCGCTACGGGTCCCTTTATGCTAGTTTCCTATCCTCCAGGCTCGAGTTCCTTTCGCCGGGGGATCCGTACGAAGAAAGAGCTGCTTGATCCGCGATTACATTACCACGGTGAAACGACCGGCCAATGAGTAACACCGTGGCCGCGTTAAAGGATTAGGCTGGTCCATTAATCTTCCGCGAGAGATTAAGCGACGTACCGTATCGAAGATGTGTTCTCTTCCTCCGATGTCTTTTTAATATATCTTGATTTGGTATAACGTCGCGTTACGTTTAATTTTTTTCAAGTCCCTTTTTTATTATTTGTCTATTATTTATTAATCTACGGTATATCGTCGTATCTGTTAATTTCGTCGTGTATCGGATCCGGTCGTAGATAGATTTTCGATTCGCGAGGTGTTGGCAAGATTCGATGATAAAGCAGCAGCAGAGAAACCATCGCGTTAAAGCGTTAGGAAAATGTGGAAATGTGTCGATGGAAAATGTGGAAGAATATTGTACACGTCGAATGTGAGCAGATAATTCAGCGTTTCAAATAACTGGCGCGTTTGAAAAAAGAAATTTACATTTCTTGACGCACGCTGCTTAGTAGTACGCAGAGATACGAATCGCGTTTTACGTTTCATCGTGTGCACATGTTATTATGACGTTGCTCGATAGATTTCAGATTCATCGGTTCGTTAACAATTCTCGCGCTATCGGATTTAATTATTCGCTAAAGCGATTGAAACCCGAGTGCCGTGGACATTTGTCCGACTAACTCAAGTCGATTGCTTTTAGCCTGATTGCTTATAATAAAAGTCCGAGCTTTACGGCCGATTTTGTTCAAGTGCTCGAAAATAAATTACGCTCAGCGGGTACCCCACTTCGGAAATTGAGATTGCGAATCTCGTCGGAAAAAAATGTTTTCCGCCTTTCTACGAAAAATCAATCTCCTCCCAACTCTGTACGCCAAAGGATATTCAAATTTTAACATGTATATTAACATTTAGCTCACAATTCACCTTCTACGTCATTATGCTAAGTATATTGCCATTCGGCTCGTTTCATTATACACTTTCTCCGTAAAATTCACCCGGTTAGGCTGAAACGCTGTCGAACGGACGGACCACGGTAAAACGCTGCAAAACAGAGTCAAAAATCCAACTGCGACGTTATATTCGCCTCTACGGTGCTTCCGGTAATTGGCGGTTTATATCTCGATAGCGGTAACAGTCTGACGGAGCAACGTCGACTGAATATGCATAATTTCCCATCTGGGACCCATTGCGACGTCTTTCGTATCAGAAGCAACGCGTAGTTTCACGTTATCGCGCGACGATTTCGCAGGACACCCACCTTCCTCCATTCCGAAGCTTGCCTATCTCGAGCAGGCGATTCCAAACGATTCGCTGCGTTACCTGCGACTGCTGTGCAAGCTGTTCTTGCGTTTGCGCTGAATTCTCGCCTTATTGGCAACTTTTTAACGCTTAGAAAGAAGTTTCATTATTCGCGCGTACGGCTAATAACTGGTATATTTTTCATGCGATAATCGCCGAGGAGATTTCTGTTTGGAGGGCGAAGCGAGACTCCATAAAAAGCGCGTGGAACGAGGTTCGCTACGGGGCGGCGGTAAATCTGGCTTTAACGCTCTTTCGGAAACAGTTTCCGACAGAGCCCATCTGTTCTCTTCTTAAAACGTCGCCGTTACATATTTTCTATCCTCGAGACGCCCTCCTGTTCGACAGGGCTTGGCTCGTTCGCGTCTCGCTTCGACGCCGTGTTAATGCAGCCCCGTGGCATCACTTCGTTAACGTTAAATCGAATTGACACGCAGCAGGTGTCTATTTGACGACGAGAGCTTTGAGCAATTTCTGCGAGATCGCTAAGTGAAGCCTATATAAAGCTAAAATATCTCCCATCTATGTATAGTCCGTGCAAACCATCACCACCACCACGTTGGCGGTAAGCTTTCGCGCGTGCAAATCGGTTTCGCCGATACTTGGCCGCTGCTGAATAAAGTTTTCCGTGTCCCGATGCGAAACTTTCGAGAAGAGTTGCGCGTGTCGTGTGCTCGCGTTCAAACGACCGCTTGTCACTGTCGATAGCGATCCATGTGCTCGAGGTGTGTACCTTTGAATGCGTGTTAAGGATCTACGGGTGAGGAATATGTTACGGAACTGTTTCGTTCGCAACGTCGAGCTTCGACGATTTCGTTTAAGACAGAGAAATAAATAAATGGAGAACGAAAAAGAGAAACCGAGTTCGACGAATTTATCTATTTCCGTATTCTTGGTAACGTCAAGTTGGTGTTTTCGTTTGGCATCCGCAGAATAATCGTTTTACATTTTAATATTCTTTCTAGTGTGTGTCGAACGTCGTGCGATATTACAGCAGAGGGTGGAGCAAGAAATGTTAAACAACAGGTTTCTAATATCGTCGAGCAGACAAAAGAGGAATATATCCTGTCATTTTTTATTTCCTTTTCTTACTCTTCGCACGACGACTAGTTTGAAAGTTATGAAATATTCAAGATTAGAGAGCTGACACGTTTTTAAACGTAGTAGAATCACATACGGTGTGCGAGATATGTGCCTACGTATTTCAGCATGGACATTGTGTTTGTAATACGAATTCAAATTCTGATGGATCGGTTGTTTGCTACCTTTTTAGTTGAACTATCAAATCTATAGACGCTTCTGTATAATATATCGTATGATATCGTAGTATGAGACGTACAATCGAGCTTTTATTTAAATCTCTGGATCATCGATTCTTGGCTTTCTCGTAGAAAACGATAGAAATTTTGGTAATAAATTGGCGTCAGGAAAGAATATAAAGTCACTGTTCGAATAAATACGCGAGATTGCTGAATGTATTTCGCAGCAGTGTTAATTTGCTGGTTACTGATGAATTTGCTTCGGCTGGTGCAGAGAGCTAATTTATTCGATGGCATTTTGCCTGGCAAATATATAAGGTGTTATTAATTTCAATGTATCGAACTGCTGAAACTTAGGCGGCATAAATCCACGTGACCACGGCAATAGTATGCTACGTATAAAGGTGGTCAGAGGACGACGAATAAGATGATACACGATGAGAATACTCGAAGATCGATCGCAGAAATATACGAGTTAACGATGAGCAAGATAACACGTACGAAGATAGGACGATGACGTACTACGAAATAAAATATATTTATGCGCGATAAAGACAGAAAAGGTGAATTATTCGTCTATTTCTTAAATTATTATAAACATGTATGTAAATATATCAAATAAATGCATCTATATAATAGAAGCAATCGA
The DNA here is from genome assembly GCF_000188095.3 of Bombus impatiens. Classification (NCBI taxonomy): domain Eukaryota; kingdom Metazoa; phylum Arthropoda; class Insecta; order Hymenoptera; family Apidae; genus Bombus; species Bombus impatiens. The sequence continues at coordinate 681,776 of NT_177233.1, read as the reverse complement.
TAAGAACACGGAAGCGAAAATATAAATCTGATATTGGCAAGATCGCGTTCAACCATTTGCCTCTCGTTTCTTCTACGATTTAATACGCGATCAGACTGATTTTGTTGGATGCCTGTTCCAACAATTTCCAAAGAAGCTCTTTTGTCGAGCTGCTCGCAACATCTCACGGCAAGTGCAACTGGATTACACAACTTTCCCGTTTTCTTTACGAAGCGGCGCTTCGTTCCTCGCCGGTCTTCCCGTGATGCCGCGGATCAAGCGGATCAAAAACTCTTTAGTTTCCGAGCGCTTAATCCACAATGCCCGCGTCTCGTTTGATCCGACCAGCCGGTCGAACGAGATTTCACCCGATATCCTTACAAATCTCTGAGAATCGACGGCTATCGCGTTGGCCAATGGAACGACGCGACTTCCATTCAACGATCTTTAAAAGAACAGCGGGAAATATGCAGCGAGGCAGGTTAATATCGGCATACGCTTTAAGCCAGAATTACTTTCTTAAAGTTGCACTAAACGACCTGAGTCTTTCGTTCTCCTTTTTCCAGTTCTATGATGAGCTTTAATCGAAATAACCGAGTAAACATTTGCCCTGAAGTTTCAATATATCCAGCCCAGAGGGGGCCAAAAATTATCCTACGCTTTCCATTTCCTTGCCTACTCGTAGAACAATCTCCAGCCGATTATCGAATCTGCTTTCGAATTTCAAAGGCTTTTCAAAAGAAGGTAAAGTCGCGGCATATTTTCTACGTAAAGTGCACGAGTCGTGGTCTGAAACAATCTGCAGATGAACGTGTCTTACGATCGCGAATGAGAATCAACGCGAAAATTAGGCAAAGTAGGTCAGTCGGCAATTATAAAGCGCTCGTCTGCGAACCATTATCCTAAGATCTGTCATATCTATCCCACGAATGCTACTAATTGTACCTGTAACTTCGACTCCGACAATTGTCATTATCCATCTGCAGTTATAACGCGTAATCCATCCGAGTGTTCCGCGTATCAAACTCTTCCTCGTTTACGAAGAACATTTCGCTTTAACGGATTGATTAACCGCGCGAGGTAGCTTTCAGGGCTGATCGGCGACAATACGGCTGGTCCATTGAAAACGTAAGCCAAATAAAGCTCGTGAAACGCGGGCTATTAACTCGGGCTTTTGTGGCGGCTGAACGCGTGCCTCTTTATCGAAGGACGAGCTGTGTCTCGTTGGGACGCTATCCGAGCTCCAAACTGCACCCAAAATCCTTGTAAAACGTCCTTCCGTCGGTGTGTAGCTGCGGAGAACGCGATTTACATATTCGCTCGGCAGCTTCCTGGACTCGAATCGTTCGCGTTTGCCACCGGTACGTGGATCGGTACGTGGGCGATCGTAAAGCTCGATTCCCACTGGCGTAGTCCAACGAGAGCGACCGCTCTCCGTTGACGAGTCATCGGTCGAGTCGAGTCGAGTCGAGTCGAGTCGAGTCGGGTCGAGCGAAAATCTGCCGACTGTTCCCTGATTCGACGTACCGCGATCGCCGCGGTGTGAATGGAGCTTTATGCGCCTCGTGGCAAGCGCGCCTCTCGACCGCGTTGTTGGTTCGAGTTGCGCGCTGATTTTACAGCACCTGCGATTTCGTCGGGGATCTGTTGGAAAATTAGCCGGGTCGAGCAATTCCTAAGACGCGAAATTTCCAGTTTCAAAGTTACACGATTCATATGCGGCAACTTGAGAAATGCCTGTGGTTCTTGCCACTTACGTAACACCAAAGTTTAATCTTTCCTATTCTAGACTTTCTTGGCCAACTGTGAGCGTACGCGTGACACGGACCATTTCCCCAATTTCGTGTACGACCTGCATAAATCAGGGCCGTATCAGGCAGCGGGAATAATATACAATCGAGGGCCGTTGCGTGCGCTCCATTCCGGGAGAATTAACTCGCGCAACTTTGTCACCCGGTGTTTGATATTCTTGTAAGTTCGAGATGCTACATCTGTTACCGGAAAGCAAGAAGTACACAGCCGAGCTGTCTGAAAAGCTCACAGCGGTCTCTGTCGTCGAAATAAAATCGCGACGATGTATCAGACATCGCGGTCCTAAGTTCGTGGTATTAAGAACGTGACAAAATAAAACAACGAAACGTCCATGCGATATCGCGGTATTAAACTCGACTGATTTTTGTTAAATCCGAACGAAAAGGTGAATTTGTCGATGCGCGGCGCGCTCCTGGACTATGACGAGATCTGTTTTTAATCAGCTTGCTGTGGCGAGAGAAATATTAGAAACGATCGAATCTCAATGATCTTGAAAAAATTAAAATACCACGCAAAATCAAACTTCGTTTCCAACGAAATGATCAAAAACAGTCTGATTGAAATCCACGAGGGCGTCGCGTATCGACGAGTGAACCAATGAAAAAAGCCACTTGACAATAAAAAAAAAACGCTGTATAATTTCTCTCCGATTACGATTTCTATCGCGCTTTTGGCATCGCTGAAAATAGCAACGCTGTTCATTCAAATTCATCGTCTGTTTCGACGACTCTCGCTATTCTATTCTTTAACACAGCTCTGTTTAACGATGCTCAAGACTCCGCCGAATTTGGTGTAACAAGACGATAAAATCGTCCATATCCTTCGCCTATTTCCGGTACGTTGGAGTTTGCGTAGTTCTACAACATCGAGTGAGAATTTTCCTGGCTTGTTTAACGTTATATATCTTTAATTCTACTTTTGTGTTGGAGCTCGGGGTGGATAAAAATTTGCGTAACAGCGATTTAAAAGGACGGAGTGACGGCACGCGGTCTAAATTCCGGTTGAGAGGAAACGTTGTCGCGACAATGCCGGCTATGCTTGAAACGACTACGTTACGATACAAATGGAGCAAGCGTAAACAGCGAGTCAGGCAAGCGGACGAAAATCATGCTGACGGAGCGAGTGAATAACTCGTTGACAACTCGACAGTGCCAACCTAGGCACCGTGAAATCTCACAGACGATGTAGCTACAGCGGCAACTGTATTCTTCATCGACGATTGTTTGCGCTAGCGAAATTAACGAAGAGAAACCGTCGTGTCGAAACCACGCTAAAACACTGGCGGCTCCGTCTCCGGCTCTTTCAACGGGGATAGCAAATAGATTTATGAATCTGCGCTGTTCGCTTTGTAACGATTTCAAATTCGAACGTGACCGAACCGCGAAAGAACATTGGCCTCGCGCCAGTTACCACGAGATTCCTCGTGGCGAACGGCTCAAGCCGATTTCGCACGTTTCGTAATCGCCCTCTTTTGCCACCTCGCTGTTGCATCGAAAAACTGTAGCGTGCTTAAAACGTGCGGCAAGAGACAAGCGATGACGAGTATAGTCGTCGGACACGGCTAACTGGCTGGCGCACGATGTCGGCCAGAGAAGCGACAGAAACGGAGAAGATCTTACGTTAAGAGGAACACGTCGACACGATAAATGGATAACTTTGTTAGGGGCAGTTCCCTTCTGTGAAAACGTAGCACATTGATCGTTTTGGATGCGAGATACGATAGCGGCGAGCCGATATAATGCGCGGTTTTCCATGTACGAAACCGAACAAATCAAGGCAACACACTAAATTCATGTAGGGCGGATTTTATCGACTACCACGTGGCGCGAAGCCAGTAGAATTTATGAAGAATCTAGCGGTTTTGTTCGTGGTACTTGTCGTACCAGAGTGCAATCGACAAGCGAATGGATCGCGTCGTGGTTTTATTTTCGGCGCTAAAGTTACGGGCCAGCCGCATGACGAAGGTGAGACGAAAAACGTCAATGTAACCAGCGACTACACCGCCACGGAACCAAGCGATTTAGCGTTCGAGCCAGTTGTCACAGTGAGAATTCCAGCAAAATGTAACCTCTCGATTGTGTTCTCCGTGAGAAGGATGAATGGTTCAGGCTTTAGCAGCCAAACTTTGTCAAGATTTTCTGCCCATAAAAGTGGGAGCTTTGTTAAAAAGATCTATAGAAACTACAAGATAAGAAGACAAATAAGACAGTCGGTCAATCTCAATTACTACAATTTTCCTCAGTTTGACAATCGACAATTAGTCGGCATCGTAGTAGCGAACGAACCAAGAGAAGAGGTAGATAAGAAGGGAAAAAGAGTCGGACGAAACGAAATATCCGCAAGCGTAAATTTCGCGGATATTTCGGATACAGCGGGCCATTAATTTCCTTCGATTAGAAATTTCTCGGTGCGATACCAACGTCCGTGTCGTAACGGATGAGTCAGATGGAACAATATCTGACAGCGGTTAGGTCGCGTCGCCTCTAATTGCCTCAATTGCCTCAATTGCAAACAGCGTCGATCCTATAGGAAGTCAATCAGTCCTGCATGAGGAAAGCGGAGGAAGTAGAGCTTGATGATAACGCACATCGCCGTTCGTTAAAGGCTGTGCGGTTATTACAAAGGAATCTTCACGGTCGCCTTCAACTCCTGAAGGCGTTCGGAGTACGAAAGTATTGATCTCCTTCTATCTAACATGACACTAGCGTGATATCAATAGCAGCCGCGGCGAGAAAGCTATTTTAGAACGACCAGACTATAGAAGAAGGGAAATGGAGAGAGAATGAGCGGCTCGTCCTTTCGAAAATTGCCAACCAGAGGTCCTTTATAACGCGAAGAGCGCGGATATTTATGCAAATTCGTACGGCAAAGAGTAGCGTGGTGCAATGGTGTCTTTTTATTCTATTTCGCTCGTCGTCAACATTTTTTTTTTGTTTTTTATACGCGCAAGAAACAAGCGTCCACACGTCGAAATATGCGTCGTTGGTGCAGTTGGTTCGCGTCCGATTCCAATTTCTGTCTAGTTAAAATTTTCCGTGTGTGTCGGTTGTTATCGAGTAGGAACGCCAACTAATATTTCATTTCGTCGAATTTCGCTCGAGTTTGATTGGATCGGAATCGCCGGACACGAGTAAAACTAGACGCGTTAAGTGTTCGTTTGTGCGAGTAGAGACGCACTTAATAAAAAAATCAAAAAACGAAGGCCGACCCGTTTCGAGTGCTCCGATCTGTCTTTATTATTGCTGTCGTAGTATTTTGACCGAACCGCCAACGTCGAAAGAATATAGGAAAAGAAGGATTAAAAAAAGCGCTGACGGATCCACGTTTGCAGGAATTTTGTTGTCGGTACGTTTCGGGACAACCTGATGCGTTTACATGAAAAAGAAATCGGGGAATTGCAGCCTTTGCGCGCCTAGGAAACTCACCGCCACAACTTTCTGTACTCTGAATCGTCAGCCACTTTGAACTATTTAACGCGTGCAAATTTCAAGTCGATATCCACGACAGTTTCGTTGAAAACAGATTGTTACACTTTACACTGGTTCGCTCTGTACAGTACATTCTTCTGAAAATCATATTTTCGAGTTAGGCGAGCTAATGAATGTCCGAACAGGTCGAACGATTAATCGATTCGTTGATACACGCGAGACAACATCTCGATAATAAAAAGCAACGTGGAATTTAGCGGAAATGTTCGCTGGATAAATGAATAAAAGTTTAATCAAATACATGCATGACGAGAGGCAAGACTAATGGACGTCGCTTATGCATGCAGAAATACTGTCAAATTTCGAGTTCAATGACGATGGAATTTGTATGGATAAATGTCACTTTCGGATTACACGGGAAATGGAATATCGCTGAATATCAAGGTGATTGCTTACAATTTTCCTGATATACGATTATGTTTTATCAATCCCATTAAAAGTGTTTTATAGATACGCACACAGCCGGATAAATTTATACGCAGTACAATAACGTGTACAGGGGCAATAATTTTCATCAGCTTCGATATCTCTCTTCTTTTCGCAGATACGGGAAAATTTTATTTGCCAACATCGTACGATATATACGAGATATAATACAGAATATGGCAGTAATAATGTTCTTGCGGGTGGCGGGTGTTCAGGGACTTTCAGAAACTTTATCTTGATATTTTCAAATCGCTTGTCGCACTTTGTCAAACAATTAATAATCAGCTGATAGTATTTTTAGTAACTATTTATGAAAAGAGCGTTAACGACAACATATTAGAATATGGGATGGATAAATCGCAAACAATCGCAATTTCATTTTCGTCTGTAGATTCCACTCTATTCGACGCGGGCCACGCTGATTCAATTCGGAATCGATCGAAACAAGCGCAACTGGAATTGACCGAATAGCAAATCCAGGGCGCGCAACGAACGCGCGAAAAAATCATCAAGAAACGGATGGAGAATGAACGAGGCCAGATTATCCGATTGTCGATTTCAATTGGTCCGGTTTGCGTCCGCGATCGCTTCGATCGAGCACAGACGCGGACGTGGACGTGGACGCGCGTAGCTGTTGTGCAGAATTAATGCGCGTCTGTCGCGAAATCGCATTAACGTCCACGATTTCTCATCTCTTCGTGTATCGTTAATAGCAACGGGGGCCTGGATGATTCGGTGACAAGATCATTAGCAGCCTGAGCGTCCATTACACGCTATCCGATTCGTATCGTTTGCCTGCACATTTCGCGCCGTATCTCCTTGTTCCACGCGTAAATGTTGAAAAAGACGAGCCATTTGAGAACTACGAACAGTGTTGGGCTCATTCGATTCTCAGTTTCGAAACGATTCCACGCTTCTCGAAATTGTTGGAATTCCAATCACTTGCGACGCGATAAACACCTGAAGGTTTTGGAAATCCGAAAAGTCTCGAAAGTCTCGCAAGACTTGCCACCTTAAACTGAAAGTCTCCAATGTTTTGCAAACTCGATGCCCCGAAACTGCTGAAAGTCTTTTGTAAGACTCGATAGCCTGAAACTTTCGAAAGTCTTGAAAGTCTCGTAGATCCTGCGAGTCTTGCAAGTCATTCGCGTAAATGCATTTCTGATATCTCGAATCTCGTAGATCTTCTCTAATATTTTATGTCAATGATATCGTCTGGATCAATCATCGAAAGTGTTTGTCAAATATCGACTACGCTCTAAACCCTAGCCTTTCGAGACTTGTCAAAGTATACAAGACCCACAAGAGACATATTCCATGCGGTTCTTCGTGCTGTTTTAAGTCCTTTTTTATTCTATTCCGTCCTTTTTAAATTATATTGGTGAAAATAGGAATTTTTTCACGAATATTCGCGATATATCGATAACTTGCAAGATGTACGCGTGACAGAGAAAATTACAACTTTAAGACGAGCCAAGAAAGAAAATTTGATAATTCTTGCGATTACGCGTCTCATTAGCCATTGCCACCAATTGCGTATGGTGCCGCTAGAACTGCGCAGCTCGTAGCAAATTGTTAACAACGTTACCCGCTGTTATCTTCGTAATTATATTACATGTAAATTACTTTTGCGGTGCATAAACATCGTAAGCAATCTATCTAATTACTCACTTGCAGAATCGGTTGTATCAGTATGTAAATTGCACGTATAAACTTGGTGAATAGATTACGTTAATCTACGCTACTGCGCGCAAAATTAATCTTGCGTATTTAGTATTATGAGAGGATAATAGACGTGCGGTTGCCACGATATTTCGCGGCTCTTTAACGCTCTTCTAACCAACTTCGTATATTGAAAATTGAAGATTTTTTATCAACTTTCATTCTCCTCCGATAAAAAAGACAGCGCTTTTCTTCGACAGCCGTTAGTTGAAACGTTAGACAAGGGCAAATTCCACGGATAAAAGTTAAAATATCTGCTAAACTAATGGTTTTTTCGGTATAATATCAAAAAATGATCATGCCCATCGAATACGATAAATTCTATGTCAAACATTTTTCGAGAAACGTCAATCGATAGCCAGTTCATTTCGTATCGCAAACTTGGCGAGATTGAAAGATATCGATGCTGAAGAAAAATACGTAATTCGTTTCGAGTAACAACAGTAAGAGGAACAGTACAGGGACATACCGGTGAGCATAGTCGGTGGAACAGAAATGGCGGCAAGTTTGCCACGGTTTTCCATTTTGGCCGCCGGCGAGAGTGCTAACGCGCGAATTTGCAAATTATTTGGCAACTTTGCAGCAATGCCTGCAAGCGTACCTTCGTTTAATTACTCCCTTAAAATTTCACGTCCGGGTTTTGCCAGCACGGCCAAACGTCACGCTTCCATTCAACCGCGTTTACACAACGAACTTATTCGACTTGTTGTTGGTAATTAAGAAACAATGACGCCTGGCTCTACCAAGTTCTCTTGCAACCCCTCGAGCGAGCAATTTCCAAATTCTTCAAAATTCTGTCGCTGTGAGGGACAGAGTGATTCAAAACAAATGCACGCGAGATTTAATGTACGCGAGTATCCTAAGGCCGTAAAAATATCCATAGACCGTGGATGCTTGTACAAATGCATATTTTTGTGAAGGTAACTGTTTAGAAAGACGTAAAATGGATAGAAATCGCCTTTTATACATCTTTGATTGCCACGTGCAGTCTTGGACGCAAGTCCAATTTCCTCCTGAGCCATCGGGCTGAAATAAATTCGATTCCAGCAGATTACCATTCCCATGACAGTAGCAGTAGCAGTATGTTAAAATGTTAATAACAATTGACACGTATCTAATGAATTCCCGATGCGACGCGCAATCAAGGGTCGCAATGTCTGCTGGTTCTTAGACCTAATTCCCTAGCGGCCTAATTACCATCCTGGCAGTCTCGTAGGCTATTAAGATGGACAGGATACTTGCGCATTGCCGAGCAACGTCCGGGAGTGGATTCGTCGATGATTTATCAATTACGTCGACGTCGACCTGTGCCCGAGTTATGTACGCGATCCGTTGCATAAATAATAAGACAAATGCGCTTTATAATTCAGCGGGTAAGCCGTTAAGAACGTGAATTGTGAAACCTGAACATTTGAAGTTACGCGATAGCTTTATTGCTATATCCTAATTCATTTATTCGATATAGGACATTTGCCAAACGAGTTTCGTCTTTTAGGAAGTATCCAAACGTGCAAATTATTAATTATGCATACGAGTTATGTTCTGTAACCTGTTTGGAACAAGTATCTCGAGCAAGTTACGCGACGCGTATGCTAGCGATTCAACGTCTTAAAAACAGATTAGCTTGCCTGAATTCAAACACTATCCAATGGGAGAGTATATAAAAAATTTACCTAACGTTTGTGTATCGGACGAACTGTAAATTGTCAGATGGTTAAAAAAGAAGAGAGAATCTTGCGAGTGAATAATTGGAAGGATTTTAATGCTTCGATCGATTGATATTGATATAATGAATGCTATAATAATCCATTCGCTCCGTCTTCCTCTGTTGCCAAATAATTTTATCGCGTCAGTTCTACTTCTTACTCCTACACAATAAGGTGTACGTTTGGTATTCGTTAAAAGTACATTCGGTACTTTCCAGTCGTTACCGTTCTCTAACGATGATGATGGTTATTACCAACCTTCGCAATCTTCTGTCCACAAAAAAATTCCGGCCGCTACGTTCGAACACGGCAGCAAAGATCCTCCGGTGTGTCCGTAAAAACTAAACGACGGCAGGAGAAATACCTATCCCGCTAGCGTACAACCGAACAAACAAGATAGCCTTCGACGAGCCAAAAACTCCTCATGTACCCGCGGCTACGGTGCCTGGTGATGTACAGCGTTCAGCGTGAAACCGCTGGCCTAGAATATCGCGATAGCGGATAAATCAAGTCGAATAATTGGCGGATAGCATCTAGCGGCGAATTGCGGAGAAAAGTGCCGTCCTCTTATCGCACGTGTTAGCGAGACCCTCGCCAGGGGCATTACCACGCTTTTATTATGTATACGTGCACACTCAGCAACGCAAACTGCAGCTTCCTTCGCTGATAGCTGCTCATGAATGCACTGGTCTCGCGCTAAATGCCTGGACATAAGCAGGCGCTGCTGTCGTAAAAATTAAATCTCCTATAGAGATCTTTGCCAGCTACGCATTCGACGTTTTTCTTCCTTTTAATATTAAAAGACAAAAGGCTGCGCACAAAAGAGGAATAATAAGGCGCAATAAAGGAGGAAAAAATGGAGTATCCGTGAAGATAGATCCGAGTTTATGGAAAGGAATGGATATTAGCAGGACGTTGGTAGAAAGAATTACACCTCTTCGATATTTTACTGGGAAGAAGAGACTATGAGAGCGAAGGGCGAGGGCAGTTTGGTGGAATACGAGGCTCGAAGCAAGCAAGGGAGAGGAAAGTGACAAGATAATTGCTAGAACAAGATGTGGCAATTTAGCGAGTCTTAACAGGTATTGGTCGGAGGATTGTGTACGCAGGTGAGCGTTACGTAACGGTGGCAGGCGTACGTTAAAGCACGAGTTAGAGAACAGTTACGAGGGAAAAATTAAGGAGAAATAACGGTAGAAAATGAAAATTGTACTACGGATGGAGTATTGCGTGGAAGCAACGAGGGGAGAGTAGTCGATTGGCAGGGAAAGATGGAGAATAAATTAAGGGAAGCGAGAGATGAGATACGTGAGTAGATATATCTCTGTGACGTTTGAAGCGATCCTACAGCTAACGTCTCAACTAAAGATGCTAAATTAGAGTATGGAAGAGATGGAAAAGAAGGAAATACCACTTTTGGTAAGACTAGACACTATGGTTATCTGACTACGTAACGGAGATTCGCTTGTAGTGGCACAATGCGCCGAGTTTTCCTTGTGCTTTCTAAGCTTAATCCGAAAACTTGGTCAGAGTTCTTCCAGGCTCGTGCACGAAAACGTTTTAGCCTGCCAAGATAGCTTTCGCCTGAGTGTGTCCAGGCGTACAGGGATCCAGGATACTTAGCAAAGTCAGGACTTCTGTGTGCTCATAGGACGCTAGGTGCCGTTAGCTCAAACTTCCTCGCCAAAATGCTGACTCTTCTTGCGCGTCCTGTTTTAAGCTTATTAGGAACTAAGCGTCACAGTTAAACGTTTCGACGAGTGAAGGCTTTTGCAAGGGAAAATGAAACACAGCGACGTGAAAAATTACCGAAACCTTTTACGTAAAACGCGGATGTTTATGCGCCTGACGTGCGTTAGAACGTACAAATAAATTATGAGACGGATGTAAATATAATATACAACATGCAGTTTCATCAAATTGGTACACGATCTTATTAAATTAATATCCGCGCAAATAGAAGACTGTCGTTACGTGCGGATAAAAATAGATTTCTCGAAAACTTAGATAAGGTACTTATATCTTAAATGAAGCTATCTGTTCGGAAATCGAGTTTCTCTCTCCAACATGCACATCCACTGCACCGAGGATGTCTTCGTACAGAGTGTCTTCCGACAGAACACTTAGGTACCTGTACGAACTTTCTTGCTCACTCTTCAAAGTGTCAGCCTTTAAAAGTCTCACAAGTACGGCAGCGAACTCTGCGGAAGTGTTATCGCCACGTTCCTCGAGATTCTTCGACCGACGGACACGTCCTAACTGAACACATCTACTTCCCACTTGCATACTTTAGCCATCCTTTGTAACGGAGATGTAATAGAAGTGGTCGAGATCCGCCCAAAAGAGGCGCTTCAAAAGTTTCCAATTTCGGTCGTGAACCTTTCTAAATGAGAATTTCACGATGTTTACCCCTTCCAATATATTCCTTAAAGAAAGTTTTGTTTTATCGGAGAGACGAGTATATATTTCCAGGTATCGTTAACTTTTACGTCGGTTTTTTTAGTGAATTTTTTGAATGAATTAGTTACCGGTACTATGGTTTATCGTTACGAACAAATAAAATTTCTTTGCATAATAGGGAGAGGCAAATGTTTCCGTTGACCCAATATTTTCCGTGCAGAATGTCGTAACATAAAGAAACGATGTACCATATGTTCAATTAATTACTTAAATTAAATAATTGTCCCGCGAATTATTCCTGTACTATGCACGACACTATGTACGTACGTATTACCGAATGATATGAAACTAGTACACCTAATATACCTAATTAACGAGCATGTATCGTTAAAGAAATAATTAAACGACTGAAGTAATGTACAGCGATAAATAATAATAATAAAATTAAGAAATACTATTCGTATCCAGTGTAGAAGATCGCAATAAAGCACTTGTCGGGGATTAAAAGAACTGAGAGTATCGTTGGCAAGGATGGCTCTGCTGCATGAATTATTCGTCAGAAAAAAATGGAAATCTACGGGACAGGGAATCGAAATAAACCCCTACCTTTTATACCGTTACACGTAACGCGGTACAGAGAAAGTCACGAGCATGTGCGACATGCACGTGCAACCGTACGATGGCGCATACCTTTTTTCACGGGAATTGTTCAACAAGAAAGTTTCTCTATGGAAACGCAGAGGCAGAAAAATTTCTGGAAACTTACGGACCAGTAATTTGCGAATCGCGAACTGCCTTTTAGCGAGAAGCGGATATATCTATTTCACAAGCTTGGATATGCGTTCAAAGGGACCAGGTATTTGAAAATTTAACTGTTAGCGAGCAATGGAGCAAATTCGTTCTTTCTCGTAGCTATAGCTGCACGATTTTAGAATACTGTTTGTTGCGGAAGAGTGACAACCGTTTCACAAATGCAAATATTCTACGTTTCCTCTCGCTATCGTTTAGCTTTTCCCTTGTATAGCGGAGTGTCTTGGTTATCCGAGTCTCGTTCGACCGAAGCTCCGAGATGCTTTGAACTTTATACTAACTTCATTTTTTCCCCCGATAGTTTAAGAGTGTGAATTAAGAGCGAAGTTAAAGAGTACGAAAGCGTAGATAATCAGGTACCGTTAAAGCAGTTAATCAAACTTTCGACCGATTAAATAGTTAATTAAAGTTAAATACGTGTACAGTGTTACGTTATCAAAATGTCTTTTCACAGCGTTAATGCACAATTTATTAACAGCGATGGACCCCTCTGTTATTCTATACCGTTTGTATACATCGATATTATTGCCATACGTGGAGTGGCTGACACGTACGATAAAATCAGATATTGCAGCGGAAATTACATTGAGAATTATCAAATTTTGTTTACACTGACTGATACAATATTATCACAAACCACATTAATGGCAAGTTTATTAATACGGTTGCGAGTAAAACAAATTTATCGAGATTAAGGAGAAATTTGTAAGTGTGTAATTTAAGAGTTTGCTCATAAACGGCGAAGATATTTATGCAAATGTATATTTTTACATGATATCAAGATGTAACGAGATTGATTTTATTTATAGAGGACTTTAGGCCGGTAAATATTTATTTTACATATTTGCATATCTTGCGCCTTTCATTCACGTTCGTCGTATTTATCCGATAAAATCCAATACTATTTACCAAAGTCTTGGAGAAAATTAAAAGTGAGGATGTGCACAAACGTTATAGATGTTAACGAGTAATTACGATTAATCGATACATTAGTCGTTCTACGAACAAGTCTATTAAATATTGGTACTTGGAAATGCGAAAGGAAAAATTATGACGAAATAAAATACAGTTCCGCGGAGAAATTCCAGACTTAAAACTGTATCACGAGTCGGTGAAATTTGAACAGGTAATTGAGAAGCTAATTGCTACCGAGAGAAATTTAGATACGCCATCGAAACACTGTGTTTTAAAATTACAAATGTACGTTCGATTAAAAATTAAATAGAACGAGAACAAATATTTGTTGGAGAAAAATTTTACGTTATCGGAGCTACTGACACGATCTTCAATTTTTCTTTCAGTCGATTCAAGAACGGAATCGAAATACTTAGGAATCGTGTTTACTCGATGAAAGATTAACGTGGGAACTGGTTGCATAAAACACGTGACGAAGGAAATAGCATCGCGAGAAGAAGTTCATACGATATACAACTTTGTATGTGTTTCCTGAGAACGACTGCTGCACGAACGAAGAAGCTGTATAAGAAGCAACTAATTCGATATATCATCAATGATATATAATAACTTGTCATCGACTGTAAATTACATACAACTACGCGAGAATCGGTTTGAAAATATTTCGAGGATCGTCGGATAAATTTGATATACGAAGGTAGGATTATATCCTACAGAACAAGAAAAGCGATTTAAAACATCCTGTAACGCGAGCGTTCCTTGTGAAGCACAACATTGTCAAAAGAATTTGATACGATATGATCCACTTGCTTATGGAAATCCCGGTCTGGATAAAAATTGGAAAGGACCGTCTGTCCGCTCTTTCCACAGTCTCTTTTGTTTTAAGAGCTGGAAAAGCAAGTTACGCGCATTTATTACCATTCTAAAAGAAAATTCAAATTATTCGATATACACGTAGGAATAAAGCTTGGGAATAGTAAAATACACCTGAGATTTGTACACGTGTTACGTGGAATAAGTATCGGGCAAGTATTTTGTTCTAGTGCAGCTTTTATCTAAACCCGCCGTTTCTGTAGCATCAACTGCATAGTATGATATAAAAGTTTAATAAAACCAAACAGATTAACTTCAGCTAAAATGGATGGCACGACACGTCAAAATATGGGCGAGATACGAACAAACAAAATAGATATTATTTTCAAGACAATGGCCAATTCTCCGTTTAACTGGTAAATTACAATACGCTGAAACAACCAAATAAAGGCTCGCAGAAGTACAGACAGGTGCGATAATTTAGTCGAGTAACTACCAGTGCCACTTATACGTAGGATGGTTTAGTATCTACGTCGAAAGTGTGAGGAATTAGTACACAGTCGAGTTACAGATGTGATTAGTGGATTACTAAACCGCTCACTACTCGACTAAATTACTGAACATTTTACTAAACCACTCGATTAAATGTTAACGTTCATACAGGACAATTTACTAAATCACCGAACGTGTC
>NT_177233.1:618506-666057 GCF_000188095.3 Bombus impatiens | reverse complement strand
CTGCCACCCCCGCTGCGGCCGCGAAGCGACTGCACCAGCCGCTTGGCGCCTGAAGACATTCCACGGAGGTGATCCAGCCTTCCGGTCTTTTCTTCTTCCTGTCTTCGCCGAACCCGCCCCGTCTACAAGCCCGACGATATCCACCTACGCATTTTAAATTACACGCGTTAGATTTTAGATTACAGGCGGCGCTCGTTTTATTTGCGCGAAACAACAGTGTGTATTCCGTAGAGATATCGAGATGGAGTGCGCGCCAGCGAGATGAAAAAGCGGCACAGCGATAGGAAAAGAGCACGAAGGTCTCTGTCTCTCGTGTCCTTGTCTGATAACTAGCAGATTGCGGATTTTCATGTATCCACGACACTACGTACTTGGTGGGTAAAGCAATTTCTCTGTTGCGTCTGTACCATTTTTAATTATGTTCTCGAAAATACGGATTTGCATAAAAATCCGCAGTCAACGAGCAACGTCAGTGTGCGTGCCTGATTAAATAAGGACACAAGGCACCTCTACGCGGCCTTTTCTTTCTACTTGCATGTCGCAGCAGCCATTTACACGGTAACATACGACTCGCGTGCTCTATCTTTGTGTATGGCGTATTCCGATCGCGGGGGAGAAACGTGTCGAGTATTTGGTTTGGCTAAAACGAGAGGGCAGGTAGAATTTAATTTGTTCGGTATTACATCGCGGTGGTGATCATCAGAGTTACTGGTTTACGAAACGTTTCGTTGCATTTTGCGTGTATTCGCGACTATTTCTTTGAAAGTAATTTAAATCTGCATTGTTTGCGAGTCGTTTCGCAAGTCCTGACGTTTTTCTTATTAAAAGTTTAACGTGAAAATATTGGAAAGAATTATGAACTCGATCGCTAATGTTCCCTCGTTTTCTACCGTAGCTTTCCATTTAAAAACTAATTTGCCTGCGCCTCTTAAAACCTCGGTATTTCGGAGTTTCATCAGGAATCGTCGTCGCGGAATTTTCAAAATGATCTTTCGCCTGTCTTCGTACGTAGAAATTAATTTTCATGAAATTTTCGCCGATTAAAAATGAAGTATCGATCAAGTATTTTTATGGTAAAGATTACACCACAGAACAATATCTTCGTTGGAACTTTACCCAGTTGCAAAATATCCTCTCCAGTTTTGCATATTTCGTTATTAGGATAATTGTTAGCGGATTTGTAATTAGCACAATTTCGAAAATACTGTTTTCGAGAGACGTCATTCGTTTGGAGATATAAATTGGTGTATTCGCGTTAATGAACGAAATGGAATAAAGGTAGAAAAGGTACAACAAATAGAATAATTGATTCGTGGTGGATATTTACAACGGTTTTGAGCAGTTAATTTGCTTTGATAAAACGATCAATTTATACGCGTCGTGATTGGATCACGCTTGCTAGAAATCAGACTGTTTCTGCACTCGTAAATAACAATACAGGTAGAAAGTCTGGTTTCAGATTTCATTAAAAAACCGTACAGACGAAAAACCAATCTCTTGTTATTTCGTATTTTTGTTATAACTTTTTAACAAACCAACTACGTTCCTATGTTCATATAATATTTTTAAGCTTCTTTTTCATACAAAACATACTAGCAGCTTTAGGTACGATAACTGTCGCACACAAGTGTATACTTGATAACGTATGCATATGTTTCTGAATCTTTGATTAAAAATTATTACATTTTGTTACATATTCGCTATATACGCGATCCGGAAACCAAGCTAATTTTAGTAATTTTAGAGTAGATAATCAGTATTTATTTATTTGTTCAGAAACCACACGAATAACTGGAATGTAATTCATATGAAAAAAATTAATTTGATTAGTTACTTAAGTTCGAATAGTATAATTTTTATAATATAATTGATGTTTATTTGAATAATTTACTCGGAAAGATTTTATTACGATTTTTTATTAATACGCGTAACTAACTTCACCGTATAACAGATTCTTTTGATGCAAATGAGGCTGCTGGTATGTATTTGCAATGAAATTGTCGTATTTTCTATGTACATCGTGCGTGCGTTATGAACGTGTGACTATTACTAAATTCCTTCAATCGTTGATAATTTCATGATGCATTCCATAATCCGGAATATCAAAATTGAATATTTTAATATGGAAATTAATTTCGCAGATACTAATCGCTATAATTTATATTTCGATATTGGAAGTTTAACCAACTTATTGTTAGTTAGTACATAATTCATGTTCTGCGAGCCACATTTTCGATTATATTTTACGTTAATCTGCGCTTAAATTAATTTATATTGTATTTACACGTTAAATTAATTAAGCATACTTATCGAGTTAACGAAAATTGACTTTTCTCTGTACGTATTGTATTTTAAATAGATAAACAATGCGTGTGTATGTGTAAAGTATGTTCTATTAATATAAAAAATAATAAATCTTGTTAATATCGTAAAATATTCTTCCATTGTGTTGTGAAACAATGAAAGACATTTTCTACATTTTCTTATAAACGAATGTCGTCTTTCTTCGTTTTGCAATCTCGTTTTCCTCAACGCTGTATTGCATTCAAGAAATAGGAACGTTGTCGCTACAGAATTTTGTAAAGTCTACGAAATGGAACAGACAAGAGAAGCATCTCGGATCACTTGTATAATTTCCCCGAATTAAATCCGCTGAAAGAGTCGTGTGACTTATCAAATACTCTAAAATCGCTCGATTTTCTCGAAATCTTCTGGACACCTCGAGATTTGTTTCCTTAGATCGTCCGCTAAATTAAACTATAAGAGTTCCTATTTCAAAAATTTCATCCGAAATTTCAACTTAACAAACGAAAGAATGTAAAAAGTAATCTCACCGAGTGAGGATATCCGTCGTCTCAGTGATAGTCTGCTAATTGGGAGTTACCAGCGACGATAGCCACGCACACACAACCGCCACCGGTGTCACCGGTCTAAACGCAGAATCACGTTCATGTTCTCCGTTCTTCCCGGTATCCACTTGCCTCTTTACGCCCGAAAACTCCAAACTCCGATTCCACTAATCTTAGACAGAGCCACGCGTCGCCTGTGCGCTCGCTGGCCGACGACGAATCCACGATCGTCTCGACAGCATCACACGATTGCCGCTCGTGCTTTTCTCATCCCGTCAACGGACGACCCTCTTCTCGCGAACCACGTTAAAAGGAAACGCCGTCGACATGCCACGAGTACGTCGCAAGAAACGCGATGTTCGACGGAATTCACCACACGTACGTCCCTCTTATTTCCCTCTTATTCTCTTTCTTTTCCCTTCTTCCTCCTTCTACTTATTTTCAACGTTGACTAATCCTGTCGCGTTGAAGGAAAACGCCGTGCAGCCAGACTCTTTAAGGGATAGCAGCCGTGCAACAAGTGTCTCGGGTCACGGCACTCGTGTCACGTGCTTGCCTTCTTCGACGAGCTGCTGCTGCTGCTGCTGCCAACCACTCGATGCTCCCCTTCGTCCTTTGCTCTCTTCGCAACGATCACGATGCTTAACTTCCGTCAAAGCGCTGTATAGCGCGATGGTACCTGAAAATGGTGCGGATGAATCAGGTTAGAGCACGACAATTCGCTGACGATGATCGAGCCGAGCGGCAGTAGGTTCGTGGTTGTGCTTGGAAATTTAGCGATCGGTGTTTGTCGAACGTGGGTTTTGGCCAGCAGAGTGAAAGGCAGGGAGAATGAAATGCAAATTATCTATGCATGTATATGTAGCTGTAGACGGCGACGAAAGTATCGATGTAAAAGTGTCGAGTAAATACGTATCAATGAAGTTTTTTTTTAAATACGGCTCGTTTATAAGGTATAAATATTAACTTTTATTATTTACTAAATAATCTATGCACTATAAGGGATATAGGTAATATGCTACCGATAATGTACTATAAGGACAGAAATAAATGGACAGGTAGTGGAAGTAGATGTCAATGCAGTTTATGTACTACATAATTTATGTGCTATGTACTGTGCCATATATAAAAGTGAAGTATATGATACTGGTACTAGTTCGATTAAACTTCATTCATATCTACTTTCGCTACCTGGCCGTTTATTTTTGTCGATTGTGTAGAATTATGCATATACATATATATGTGTCGTGTATACAAGGCGGAAGAACGTAAAGCACTTCTATTATCTCTTTCATACGATGCAAAAGGTTTTTCGAAAGAGGAGTTAAAACGTCTACTAAAAGCTAATCGTCTTCCGACAGAAATAGATTGATAACCGAACCAAGACGTATAGATTAATGTATTGGAAGATGTATGGTTCGATAGAAGAAAATAAAGTTGACGTTTGCGTTTATACCTGTACCACGGTCGTGGCGGAATCTTCGTGCACAGGGAAAATCAGCAGCAGCTTTGCATTGACGTACTTCGTTAAGTAGAAACGAAATTAAAGCACGCACACACACACGCGCGCGCACACGAAAGAGGGAAAAGGAACAAACAAAACGGGAAACGTAAAAAAGAAAAGGGAAAGAAGAAACTTGAACATTTGTACATTCAATTGCATCACGTCGCACGCCATTCAACTAACTCACTGCGCAGTGTTATCACGCTAAACGTCGCTCATAGAATACAATAGCCGATCGCGCCAAATTCAAACGGTATTCTATCACAAACTGCAAAAGTGTTACTCGCTAGCCAGATGGAAAGCTAGCTATTGAAAACCTAAACTGGACATAAACAATTTTTCAATGCGTTTCTTAATGCTAAAAGAAAGCAAAGTAAATGACGAGACTGTAGGAACTCCATTGCAAGGATTATGGAATAATAAAATCGCACAATGGCTCGAGAAGGTTCGTTGTGGAAATTGTTCCGATCAAATACCATTTATGATATTTCGAAGAAGCTGGGTGCGATTAAAATTTTACGTTTGAAGGGGAAACATTTCGCATTCACCGATAAAACGTTTTACAGGAAGATTCATCGTCCCTTGCATCGATTGTTAACTATTCGCCCCTAAATAGAAAACAGAATAGACAGGCAAACACTGGACGACGTAAATCTACCAACAATTATTAACCGCGCTGTTCACAAATTTACCCTGTTCCTTCGCTCTCCAAGCTAATGCATCACACGTGGCTCGTTTAGAGGCGGCTAATATATCTTGTTCATAATTTGTGGCAGCAAATTTACGTGGTCGGGTCTTGCGAAGTCACGCTAATAGGACCCGCCGTTTCAGAATCGGATACTCGACGCTGATGAGCGAGTAATGAGTCGAGGATTAGAAGAAGCCTCGAGAAAATGGCTAATATCAATTATCCGTTGCCCCGATCGGACAGGAGGAAGGCTCGTGTGTCAGGACCATTCCGAGCAACGGTTAGCGAATCGACTCGGCTGAGTGAGTCATGTGATTTGATATTAACAAAACAAGGGTTTCGGTTACGCTCGTTTAGAGGCAACGCTCTGTTGGGGTACGGTGAATTCTAGAGTTACCTCCGGACGCATTAATAAGCCGATCGATTAACTCTGCCTTCGAATTCGCCAGTATCTGCTCTCCGTGGACCAATTTCCATCAAACTGCATCGACATCGCGCACCGGTTAGCTTCAAGTTCTCTCGTAAAATATCCAACTGTTTCCAAGAGCGCGAAATAGTACGAGTGTGTCTATCTTTTTCTTGGGGAGCGAAGGAATACGAAGATCACGGGGGTAGAACACGATAGGTACGTTTTTGTCGAGTTCCTGATTTTTGTATCACTTTATGGTCAAATTATGGGACAGGAGAATTTTTGAAGCAGATGGGGAAACACGTGTTTAGCTTTGAAGTCGTTTTAAATGAAAAACGATAGAGGAACATTAAAAAAACATTGCAAAGAAGGTATTACAGTGCAAAAGATCTTTTCTATGTATGTATTTATTATTTCTAAACGTATGCATTAGTTTATGCGTTGCGTATAATATGTACATTGCTATACATATTCTTTTAAAAAATCTTTAATCCTAGACAGTTAACGCGACTGTGTTTCTTCTTATGTTCGGTGTTACTTCCATTTTCTTTTTATCCTGCAACGTTTACTCGATAGATTCAAGAAGTTTAATCAAGCGTTGCATAAAATGCTCGAGACTGCATAGAAATCGTACAAAGCATTTTTATAAATCCTGCGATTTGACTCGTAAAAGATTCTCCGTCGATATTTCCACACAGTGCTTTCATCTCGTGAATAATACAAAATTTTCAATCACGCGACGAGATTGCCGAGTCGTCTTTCACAGATAGTCAGAATTTCGTTACATATTCCGTCGAATTTCATTCCGTTGAGTGCAACACCCTCCAGACACCACTTTCAACGCCAACAAGTTGTTTTCTCGACTTACATCTACATTATGTCGTTACACCTTTTTCCCTATCCAGTTTCCTGCATTCGTCCATGCGCATGACAAATCGTGGTCAACAAGTTACTGAATACGTTTCGTGAAACGCGAGACAAAACGAAAAATTCGGCACACGAGACAAAACGATAACATTAAACGGAGAATATTACTCGCAACGTTTTACAAAAATAATAAAACGAAGAGTGGAGGAAGAGGGGAAGAAAGGAAGTGCTTGAGGTAATGAGAAATCAAAAATACGAAACGGCCCAAGCAACGTAGACCTGCATAATTATTTAACTTAATTTAATTTTAACGTAATTATTTGTTATAATTTATTGAAAGTACCGAGGACACTCATATTATATATTGCACATTGATCGTTGTATCGTACTCTCGTGTGTGTAAAATTTTGTGAAACTTTACACGGTTTAATGCAGTTTAAGGATGTCTATCTTGTTACGCTTCTGATATTCGTCGTTTCTATGATCGCTAAATCCACGAAAGATCTACAATCGTCTAAATCCTGTTGCTACGCTACACGCGTAGATTCATCTTCGTCTCACATGCAAATTCGTTCATTATTTTTGCCTTTACGTTTCTCCCTTCAGTTCGCGCGATTCGCCGATCAAAATAACGTTCTTGAAGGTGGAAGTGGAAAATACCAAAATGTGTGTACATTTCAGGAACGAAAATCATTGTGGGGACGATCGTTGCCGGCACCGAAGATCGCGGACACAGAGGAGAGAGAATGGACAAGCACAGTGAACACCAGGGACATTCAGCTGTCGCGTTCAGTTGGCTTGACGTATTATTTCCACCTATTATTCTCGCGTTGCGTATAAAAAGGGCACTGACAGTAGCGACGACACTCGACAATCGTGATACGGGCAAAAGCCCCAGCCGACGATATATCGAATTATTCCGCGGACAAAGAGCGGCGAATATCTCGACGTAGATAGCGGAAAAGCGTCGACAATCGCGACCGCTTTTGTCCGAGTTATTTCTTCGCGAGATAACCGGATATTCTCAATCTGTTTCGAACCGAAGGAACCAGATATGTATCGTTTATCGTAGGTGACTTGGACAAGGAAATTCCTCGGATTCAAAATACCAAGAGTACCATAAATACCAAGTGATTTATCTTAACAGAGAGTTACGTACACACACGTTTATATGAACCGTATAAATGAAAACTATTTTGAGATTATTGGGCTTCTATTAATAGGAATATTCGTGTTGGAATTGAAAGTAAAGACGATGGTGCTTTCATCTGGTTCGTTTCTTCGACGCGTTCCGAGGCTACGCGGGATATCCATATTTCTAAAGTTTACGAATCGTTTGAAGATATTTTACACCGATTTCTCGTGGAGAAAAATTCGTCGAGAAGCTGCTTAGCCCACATTCACGTTAAAAACGTTTAGAAACACGGCTCGTTTCTCAGATACATATTTCTCGAGAAAGATAACAGGGAAAACGGTAGAGTCAATAATTGGAATGTAAATTTCGCGAACCGGCCACGAAGGAGCTTCGTGTAACGTGCGTACTGGCTGTGATCGATCCATTGCCTATGGATACGAAGCAATAGACGTTCAATGTACAACGTTCCAATGTTTCGGAACGCGCTGATTGTAAATGACTGAACAGCGACAAGGGATCGCGCTTCCGTTTCTAGCTTGTCGATGAATGCGTTCGTATTATCGCCGGATGATTGAGACGAACTCGGCTGTTGCCCATTCGGTTTCGCCGAATTAAGCGCAACATTATCGGATAAATTTCTAAGTATGTGCTGCGTTATACGTGCGTACGTACGCGGAGGCGACATAACGAGGTCGTAAAATCGGTCGGGCGTTCAGATTTACATGTTTTAAGAGCGAAACGCGCACAAGTTGACACATTTTAGGGAACACGAGGAGCCAAAAAATACGCGAAACAGCAGGAGGAGAAAAGAAACTGCTTCAACGTAGAAACGAAATGATGCGATCGATTTAAATCGTCAACTCGGCAAACTTTGGTAGATAGCGACCGATAACTTGCGATAGAATCCCGCTTGTCTGTACAATGTACAATTTAAGTGACCAATTTAAAGTGACAAGGCATCGACCGACGTGTCGTGAGACGCTTGCAATTGCCTGGAATCTGTACGGCGACGAATTCGAATCGCTTCGAACCTAATTCGAGTCTTAAAACTCGATCAATTTTGAATCTTAATACGTCTAGTATCTTCAAAATGTACATAAAATAGACGAGAGGAATAATATCTGTTTAGGAACCAATTTATCATCCATTTGGCAAAGTTCATGAAAATATGGAATTTTCTGGGTTGGCAACTAAGGAAATGCGGATTTTGTCAATACCAATTAATGACAAAATCCATTAAAATCTCTCGAGTCTCGATCGTCTTGCGAGTTTCGGTACGGGATATTCGAATATTCTTGGCTCGAGAGTGTGGGAGTAGAAATGAGAGTTTGAAAGTAGAATCCCAATCGAGCTCGGGGTAATACGTGTAGGCGGCTATACCGTGCTCGCCATTACTCACGATTACGTCGTAACGAATATCATATATCGCGTATTAGAGTGATTTTAATACTTTAGTTTCGCTGAAGTTCGTTCGTTAGAAATTCTCCAAATTGTACCTTAGAAATGAACACGTTGCCTGTAGGAGAGCACGATGTCTGACTATGTAGGTACTTGTTCTACTTGATTCCATGTTGTCGCGTCATGACTAGTAACGAGAAAGGAATAAGGAAACGAATTTTCGATGGACCCGATTTGAAAGAGAAAATTGTTAGTCATACTCTATTTAACGAAGAAAATTATTAATTACTCTGATGTAAATGTAGCTTATCTTTCGACGAAACGAATACTTTTGAAACGTAGAAGCATCGAGGGAAGACAAAAATACGAGTTTTATTACCTTTTCTATTCCTAACGTGGCAAACGAGATACTGCGGAACATCGCTCTACGTAAAGCATTATTTATCGACTACCGTTGCTACTACGTGACAGTTTCGAGCACGCTAAATTATTAGTCTTAAATAACGCGTGCATTGGATTCTGGCGGCTCGTAAAATTAATTTACGCCACACAGTAATTCTGTTGTGTGCGCTCTGAATACCCCAACTTAATCTAACGTGATTCACGATCGTGCATCTGTATTACTCGTCTTTAAATGTCACGGCTTCCAGGACGCGACGCGAGCACAAAGAGACTACCGCTTCCGAGTAATCTACCGAGTGTCTAAATGAATAGCTGTCTACATTATTTCTAGTACAGCATCCGAACTTCAGAGTATTCGGCGCTGGAATGACACCTCTTAGGCTCTTTTTTGACACACTGACGGCTGCGCGTTTCGGCGTAGATCTTCGCTGCCAACCACTGCCACTTTTCGTTCGGCTATTATCCGATCAAGATACGCTCGAATCCATCATCGTCGTCCAATCCTTCTCGTATCATCTTCCTTTATTTTCTACGCTTTTGTACGCTATACGGATTTATTTATTTATTTTCTTATTTATTTATTTTCCACACAGTTGCAAACGTCATTTCCTGATCGTTCATACTCGTAGATGTCCGGTCTTTTCAGTGGCCGATTCCCTAAAAATTCCAACTGTTGATAAACGAACGATACGACATTGGACAACGTTCTGTTATAAAATTGCAACCGCGTATAACATGCAACGATGTTCTATTGTAAAGTTGTCGTCACGTACAATATTTAACAATGTTCCAAATGAAAATTACGTCAGCAGATAGAATGTATCTGTGAATGGAACCTGTATCGAAATATAGAGTTCTTTTGTCATGAAATGATTACTCTGTATCGTACATACACGGATGCGTGATTTTCGTTCATTTTTGTTCGGTCACGTTAGGAACAAAGGATTGTTTTAAACTCTTTTCATGGAGAAAATGTAGTGGCTCCTGCGGCATGGAGAGCTGCCAAAGACCATTTAATTAGGAATTTAATCGAACTTGGGCAGCGCTGCGCTGCAAGCACGTTGTTTAACGATAAGCTCTCATTTGTTTACGAAAACCCCTGATATTTACGCTGCGTCAGTTAATTCAATGAAAATACGTAAAATATGAGCCCACTGTATACATATTATCTACGCTTGTTCATCGCCTCGTAATTCTCCAAAAACCTGATATTTTTGCTGATAAACTGTTGGACTAAAAGTTCTACTGTCAAACTATAGACCAAGAACTGTATAATTCTCATTAAGGAACATGAGAAACCGATTACTTCCCTAACGACAGCAGTCTGAATCAAAGTAATAGCCTGTGTAAAATATTCTCGTTCGTTTCTCAAGCTATAGAAAATTATCTGTTCGCGCGCTCTTTGCGTACAGTAGGCCAAAAATGTGGCAGTACTAAGTTTCATGTTAAAATTAATTCATTGTCCCATGAAAGCAATTTTTCACGCAATAGCGTGCATACGTATAAATAAGGACGTTTCGTTCGCACAACTCGCGTGAAATATTACGCTAATTAAGTGCGCTTATTATTTTCTCCCGAATTCTATGCGCGCGCATTAAAAGTTGAACGATCGAACACAGAAAGCATCGATTAACGAGACAATTTCCAGTGACCGAGACACGAAAGCAAAGGCTACTTTTTCACGGTAAATCATCCGGCTCTCTGGACGCGATTCGTGCTCGTTTAAAAACGTCAATGGTTGAAACCATCTCTCCACCCTGTTTGTAACGCGGTTTTGCTCGTTGCTGCTTTGAGGTAAAGTAGCCGAAACAGCAATTCCACGGTCGAGCCGTGACGGCGGAGAAAAAATTACAGCGCAGGCGAGTTTCTTCGGGCTAATGCGACCAATAAAAGTATCGCGTAAACACGGCCTTACACGGTTGCGCGATATTTTGCATTGGCTGTTTTACGACTGGCACCGATGTAAGTATAAACATCGATAAAACATCGATAAAACGTCGATAAAACGTCGCGGCGTATTCAGCCGGAGTCACCGAGCGTAATGCTCGCAGGATATCTCAGCTAATGGAAGATCGCAACGATAACCCAATCCGAATGCAACGCGGTGCGATTTAATGAGCCGCCATTTATACACGGATACGGAAGTTCCGGAGGAAAGTTGAATTTATGAAGCTCGTTGCTGGTAATTCCGAAATGTATGGAAATGTATGAAAATAAATGTAAAACGTAGTAGAATGCTGTAGCGTGAAACGACATAACAGACGATCGTCCGATCGATGATAAGCGTAGGTTGGTTATGACGAGTCCACGATAATTTCCAAGATACGCCAAACACATGGTAAATCGTACCGTTGTGCCGCGATTTTCCAGCAAAGATAGGGTCGCAAGGTGCGCGACACGATCAACGGTCTGGCTGTAGGCGTCTCGTAGTGCAAATGGAAATCGGAACGAACTTGTCGAGCGATCTTTTGAATCTTCCTCATCGCTGCAAAAGATACGCGGCAATTGAGGCTACGTAGCCTGTTAATTATCCTCAAAGCGTTGATACCTTCTATGTGAGAGACGAACGTTCGTCAGCGACTATACCCTGTTCCCTAATTCTTTCCAATCGTACACTTACGCTCGCACGAGTAATCGCAAGACGAGAACCTTTCGACAAGATCGTTCGTCTGCGAACATGCAGCGTTCGCTGGAAATACCGCAAATACTAGATCCCGTAGCATCCATCTCCTTAACTAGACGCGAGCGTTTCAGCTGAAATCTCGTCGAACGATGACAAAGGACTCAACGAACCTATCGTCATTGATTGGAAGCGGGAATCTCGGTCGAACGCGTTTCGAAACAGATTCCCCAGGTGTTCCGGCCGTCGAGGATCACTCTTCATCGTCACAAATATAATCACCGCTCCCTGTGGCACAGTTATATATGTACGCGCGCCTTGTTACACGCCGGCGCTATCAAATATGAAGCTATTCGGAGGTGGCGTTTCAACACCGCCCAAGTCTCCCCATGGGGGACCATATACACACCCGTGCGCCAGCTACACCACTACTGGCCTGTTTCACGTATTTAACCGACCAGATTATAATTCGGCAGTAGCAGCGTTTCGCCGTTTACGGCTAAGAGCCATCCATTTCGCGCCACTTCGCGAAACCTCGTCCTACCACTTTATATCAAAGTTACGAGCTCGCTGCCCGGTTGAATACGCCACGCGGAATGTTTCCAGCGTTCGCCGTATCGCGCATCGAGGACTATCAATGGATTAGAGGCAATAAAGTCCGCTGAAATACGTAGCCATTCGATCAGCTCTAATTAAACCGGCATATTAGAAGGAAATTGCGGTACGTTTTGAGGCGTGCCCAGCGACGGATCGATCCACGAATTGAAAAGGCTGTAAAGGTATACGATACGATACGATACGATGCTTCCGGACTAGGTAAATCGGATGGACCGAGTGAATCGTGGTTTCGCTCTGGTTTCCTCTTTCTGTCGTCTCTTACTTTTTCCTTTTTCTTTTCCTGCTCCTTGGAAACTGCTTTCGCGGAACGCATTGAAACCGATGGAAAGTTATATGCAGCTGATGGTCGCACGATTATCGCAACTAGAACGTTTAATGTCTATCCGTCTTAAAAGACAAGTGTGCGAACGACTTCGTATGAACGAAAAGTTGACGCAAATAGACGTCGTTGTGATTCGCAACGAAATTGGGGTATTTGCAAAGCGGAATTCTCCAACACGGAGCTACGTACCCAACTCTCGTCCAGTAACATTGTTTAAGGCATTTAGCGACGCCAGTGATGCGTCAAGATTTCCTCGAAACTTGCCGAAACTACGTGTTCCAGTGGGAATTTCCACGTTCGCTTCAACAGTCTATGTTCTATTAGTTTCTAGTCTATGCTCTATTAAGTATTTCGAAACTGTATCCTATTAAACAGCTCGACTTTACGCTCTATTAAATACGATCTCTTAATTCGGTCTAAGCTATTTCGTAGAGACGATAAGCAGGGTGGCCCGTAATTCACGGTACGAAAGGGATCAAGCAGCGGATTCTATGGCTGAAAATAGGACGAAAACGACTTGGTCGTGGCAAGTGAATTTTCGGGAAAAATCGACGACTTACAAACTACATATATACGTGAATTCGACCAATTTCCAGCTGGACATCGATCGATAGTTGACTATTTAATTAACAATTGTTCTATATGCTGAAATAAATCGAAAACGAAGAACGGAATTTCGTCGCTCGAAGCCTCGTTCCGGAGAAACTAAAATTTCAAGAAAATTGGAATTAACTTAACTCTCCTGATACTCGTATACATTTTTACACACTCCATTCTCATTTTTCTACTTTAAACTTCCATTTTTCATCTCGCTTGTAGATCGAAGAAATCTTTGCATCGTTCGCTCGTTTTCAATCGTTCGAAACACTCTGATGATCGTTGCACCTTGTAACACAAATATCTACCATTATGCAGGCAGCGATATATCGGAAATGGATATGTTACGACGTTCATAAACCAAAGGGGCAACGAACGAACCTGAATAACTAATTAGGGTATCGTCATCGCCTGTTCAATAGCAATTGCTGTATAATCCTGACGTCAGCACGTAGACCACAGGTCTCGGATGTGGTGCACATTGCTGCTCAGCTACCGTTAATTACTCGAAACCCTGCATTGTAAATTAGTAATCGCCGATCTCACACAACACAGGGCAGACGCAATGAGCGACGAATCCGCGTCCTCTGATTGCACATTCTGTCCGATAAAAGATCGTGGAATGACAGCAAGCACGTATAAAAGATATTCCTGTCAGATATTTCTTCTACGCTTAAGTAGAACGTGTTGTAGCATTATTATAACGTACGTAATAGCAAAGTATAATATATAGAATGTTTCATTTTTATCTCGTCAAACGATGTCGGCATATTTCACGATTAAAAATGGGAGAAAGATGTTAGTTAAAAGCGTGTAAAGGTCGTAAACACTCTATTATAAATTTCTAATGAAGATACGAAAATTATCAACGATTGGTTTCTCGTTCGATCGATTGGTTACGTTTAGCGAAGTTCTCGTTCGATGTATGGTTTGTTCTTGCAAATACAAAATTCACACACACACGCACTAATATATACTAGAAGTTATTAGTTATTTTTTAAATCTAGCAGTTGTTACAAGTTACAGCTCTTTAGTGCAGTTCAGCCAGTGTAATTAAAAGCAAATGTTGCGGAAGGATGATAAACGATTCAAAAAGTAGCACATTTTTGGAGCCATATATTTCTTGCAGGCAGTCGCGTGTGCATTTAATAGTTGCGTTGTCTTCTTTTTATAATGAAAATGTATCTTTCTTCCGGATAAATCGAATCCTTTCACCATTTTGCGTAAGAACATCATCGGTGGCTATTACGATCGATATTACGAGTAACAGTAGAATGGCCAAAATATGACTGGTAAATAAATGTCTTCGTTGATACTTTGTCCTGCATTAGCGCCATAATGCGAACATCTATCCTTCGAACGTGTGACCTTTTGGCAACTTTTTACGTAAAATAAATAGATCTAAAAAGATACATCAAGCAACGTCGAACGTGCACGTGACAATCAGCTGCTCTTATTCTTCTCACACAAAGCAGAGACAAAACCTGTATGGACGTTTCAATGCTCGATAAGAAGCACATTCGTGGCTTGGTAACAGTGAGATAATCAGCAGCCGGTGTAGAAGTGTTTCCGCGAAATCAAATGGCGATATTCATGCACGGCCGAAGCCGTGGATGTCGTGAGCGTCGTGCGTGTCGTGGATGTCGCGGCGACGCGTCAAGACGATAGCATCGTTTCCGGTAGGGACCCGGTGAATAATTCGGCCAATATTGTCTGGCATTTCGAGCGAGTGTTACGCGACGACGACGACGACGAGGACGTCTCTCGAGGCGTCGGCAGAAGCGCCTGTGCGTATACGTCGACGTCTCTGGTTGCCATAGCGACTCTCCTGCAGGAGCATACAGTCCCGTTGGACTCTTGTATATCTTGGAACAGACCGTGCCACGTACCAAGTGTCTCCAACAATATGATATGCCGCAGCGCGCTAGCTATCATTGTCTTAATGTATTGTCTGCGATTTATCGTGTTGCTCGCGATGAGATTCGATTGGCTCGCGCCCGACCATCGCCCCGGCGTCTGCATAAAAATACATTGGAACGAAGCTTCGAGTATTGAAAGGGCCAGGGGTTGATTTATGCTCGGCGGAAGGGTAAAAATGAAGCATTTAGCGCGTTCGTTCTGCCGCCAGCATTTTATACATTTTTTGCCTTGGCAGCTGTGATACGGTGAAATATTGCTACGCCGTAACGTTTAATTTTTGCAAAATGTATTTTATTTGCGCGCCTTTGTCCGACCATGTTGCGTAAATCGTTCACGCTATTGGCGACTCGTCAGTCTATGAAATTTATCTTATTTTGGCCGTTTTATTGAATTTCGTGCGTGAATAGCGTACCGATGATCGCGGCGAGCGTGTGGACAGCGCGAGCTCCACGTGTTCAGATGAACTTTATGAAATTCGGAATATACACGAGTATCGGATAATAACTGATACCGTTACGATCTCGCCCTACATTCCCCGCCTATTCTCACATTATTCCACCTACGATTAGCACATTAGCAAGCAACGATGCCACCTAATTCCTCGCTCTCTTTGGCCTAGCCTAATTGCACGCTTACTGCGACAAAGTCGATATTTCGACACTAACTTTACACTCATCCTTCCTTCTTTTCATCGTCTAACTCTATGTAAATTCCTGTATTGAGAAAAATTAGGAAACTGATTGATCGAATAACACAGGAATCTACGTAAAGTCAGACGAATAAAAGAAACAACGAACGAACGTGCAATTTTCAATTAAATTTTGGAAGCGGTCGTTTGACCGGGTCTGCTGAGCAAGTTAGTATTAACGAGTAAATGACAGTCGGTTGTCACGTTGCTACCGATGTATCGGTATACGTCGAGCTTAAACTTTCCAATTGCGGGAATTATCGGGACATCGACTAATCGAATGTTGCGCGACTCATCCCTGGCGACGTTTCCACGCAACAATTCCCCGATACCGCATCCATATCGAGTTTCTCGCGTTGCAGGGACGAGCAGTCGGTACGGTTGGCAGTGGAAAACGGTTCAAGCCGGAAAGCAACTACAGAAATCGAACACAGATGTAGGTCTCGAGTCGCGAAAGAGTCCCTTGGCGTAAGTGTCGGAAGACGCATCGTCGTCAGGCAGCCGCTCGAATCGACAGGTTGGCAAAAGTTTGCCACGGGTGCGGAAACGCTGGCATTCCTACGTATATCGATCCGGAGCAGCGCTCCGCTATGCAAACGGGACTTGCACTTTCTCGCGAGTTTCCATAACGCTGATAGTAAATCAGAGAATTTAATCAGGATAAAGCCTGCACCGCCAGAGAAATTCCATTCGCCGGCAGCCAAGGTGGATACGCGCGCGATCCGAAATCAATTAACAGGGAGAGCCGGAGCGTCGCGAAGCTTGCCAACCTCTGGAAACTCTACTTTCAACGATATCCGCGAATTGGCAGCTTAGCGTACGTAGAACGTGTTCCTGGCAAGGACGAAAGATAACAGTCGCCCTAACAATTTTTACAGGAGGGACATCGGTTACAGAAACTTGTTTGTCGTTTAAGCGGAGGATATTAATCGAGAAAACATGGAGGAAGTTTTCGGAAAAACAGCGCGATTAAGAACTTTCCATCGTTAGACGTCCTAGTTACGGAAGATGATTGCGAGTGATCGAAGATTTTTTATGTTACTGGTATGCTCATTTTTGGCGAGGGCAATTCAATTTCCATCGCGTATGATAGGTATCGCGTATTTCGACCGCACGTAATAGTTTAGAATATTGTTTTGCATTCGGCCAGAACGATTCTCCGCATTCGCAGCCAAATCGGTTTCTGTCGTTCTGAAAGAAAAGGAGAAATATAATTTTCTACCGAACGGAAAGTCTTTTTGGACCCGATGTGCCGAGTAACTTTTGTTCCAATTTGATATCAATTGGTAACTTCGACCAAAAATTCTACCATTCGTAGTGATCAAACATTCTACATCTGCGTAATGCGACGTAATTTTATAATATCGTATTGTGCTACCTTATACTGCTTTTATAATATCGTATTATAATTTTATAATATCGTATTATCATTCTACCAAAAAAAGTATATATTCATATCTTTAAAATTACTTTCATGTTCTCTGTGAAAGCAAGTATGTTTGATAGCACTGATTATGTATATGGCGCGTACTCTAATCTAATGCACCTCTCGTGTCTCTGAAGCCACGTGCTTATGTTCCTCCGTTTTCCCTGATGCAGTTTTCCGCATGAGCAAAGCAGGTACCACAAGTACCTATGTGGTATATGCTTTGGTAGACACCTGATGAACGTAAGTACAGTGATGAATTTTCAAAGAGGAAATAACTTTCTATGCAATTTATCTCTGTTGATCTTTTTCTTTGCTTCCTTGTATGGACAGCGAGGAAACTCTACGGCATGTAATTTAAATCGCCTACGCGAAACTAAAAATTAAAAACTATCTATACTTAATTATCTATATCTATCTATTCTCGTTTATCGTTTATCTTTACTTTTTATTGTTCTTACATTCACTACTTTCGAATGTGTGCGCTAACGAGTAGAAAAATTCGAGCAGCCAACGTTTTCACCGTAATATTCCGCGTTGAAGATACGCGTGTAGACTTCTTTGGCTGACTGTATGTACTTATAGCAACTTGCACGTGTAATAGATAAAATGGAAACAACAGGAGCGCACGGACCGGCTGCCAGTTCGCAGTTGTTTTAATCGAGAATAAAGTTCCACGGGAAATACCATTAATCTTTAAAAGTTCGTAGTCGCAACGGGACCCGGTCTTGGAAAGCAATTAATAGTTTGAGAGTTGGCGTAAAACTGAAATATATGTGTTCGTAACCTCCATGTGTTCCGCGGTAACCGATCACGATCGTGTTAACAATTTTAAAAGATCCTTCGACTCTTTCCCCTGTAGAAACCAAATATAGTTTCCAACTGTTCAGCTGTCGATAAAGCAATCGAATTATTTAATCTGTAAGACATGTTCCGCGCTCTTTCTCTTTCTTCCTTCTTTCTTCCAACAGTTGTATCTCGATTACTATAAACTACGGATATTTATGCATTTACAAGAACTTATAGAAGCTTGAAGATCTGCAGCCTGATTGTTCGATTCTTACAGATATGAAACACAAACTAAAATCGATAAAACGTTCGTAATGTATAACAAGATTTACCGTAAGGATCCGCAGCAATGCAGAAGTCTTCTATCTGATTTCCATCAGATAGGATTTTCCAAAGTTTCATGCAGGTCTTTCAAGATACAAAGCGGATTCGGATAAGTAAAAGTCAAGAATCCTCCACGGTGACGTTCATTCGAATAAAGTCACTTTCCCAAGTAGTTGCTTGCACGAAGATGTTGCTACCTGTACGAGATTTCTTCTCGTCCTTGTCCATTTAAATAATTCCGTTTTCTAGATGATCGAATATCACGACGACAATTATAGGCAAAAAAAAAAAATAATAATCAATGCGCCTGATTTTTCGCAACTATCTATAACTTTTAATTAAATCTCTTTTCCTTGTTCACTCATTTTTATTCGTATAATGGAAACTCATTTTCTCTTCTGAGATTAGTTCTGCAGAGGTTTCTCTGCAGATTATTCTTTGTCCTGTGCAGAAACGCAATCCTTCGATTTTAATCATCTTCCATCTGTGGTTGTATCCTTGTACACGTAAATCACTTTACTTTTTCACTTTACAATTAATTGTCATGCTCTCACAGACACGCGTACATCAAACGTTTAAATTCCACTAAATTGCTTACAAACGAAATTTAATTCCGTATGTGCAGATGATTTCCTCTTTTTATCATAGTCGACGTTTCTACTGTACTCGTCATATATTCTGTACTCACATACGATATTTCGCGTTGCACTATCTCCGGAATGTCTCAAAAAATTTTTTAATAAAAAACGAATTAAAAAATACCAGGTAAAATCAACGGATGATTGAATGTAGTACGATATAGTTGGAAGAAAGATTCCATATCTTTTCGCGATAAATGCATCGTACAAAGTACGAGATATTTTTGTATAATAATAGTAATAATAATTTACTCGTACTTTAGGCCCATAGTCTATTGCCAGAAGGTTGTTGCATTCTTATTCCTAGTTTCTTCTGCTATGTCGTATCCTTACATTTCCTTCGATAAACACTTGCATATTCAATAAATTCGCCATTAGGACCAAGCACAGCCATGTGTTGGTAATGAACAAAGGTTGTAAGTCTTTGATCGAGTTTACAACGTACCTGTGGTACCGCAACTACGCTATCTCCACCACAAGTTAATGCCATAGAACCGCACTGAAATGTGAGTTATCCTAGAGAGCAATATGAGTATCTGAGCAACAGAGTTTATTAAGCGAAATGTCGGTTATTCCACGGCTGGAAACATTAGGTTGAATATTGACAATACGTTTTGGAAGGATCTATAAAATTAGGGTTACGAATTTTTCTAAGATGATACAACAGCGAGCAATAATTTCAGAATATTCGTATATGAATTCGCTTTCTGTTGTTTTATGAATTTCATCATTCGTTTATTTTATTTTCATCCTTTATTCGACGCAGGATTATCGTTGGACATTTACCGAGGTATGAAACGCGCTAATCATAAATAAACGAAGAATTAATCAACTGTTGTCAAAAATTTATATCCATCGCTATTTTCTACAGGACATTGCGAGCTACCTTGTTCCTCTATAAAGCCTCTAATTTATACATACGTGTATAAAGTAAAAAGACTAAAAAATATATTAGTGAAACGTCATACATGTACGTGTAAATAAAATATTCGGTTCAAATTCTACGTATTGCTGTTAATCTATAAATAATTTAGCACGAAACGTGTAATAGTTGAGATATTTACAGGTGTTGCAACTTTATCCACACCACAAATATCTCTCTTAACTAAATCCTATTTATAAGCTGCAAACTAGAGTAAGTTCGTGAAAGTTTGAAATCGTTGGTTGGAGAGCAAATTCAATCCAGTCTGTTAGATATCTCACGGGATAACTTGTTACGTATCCAGTGTACATTTTACTATGTTGTCGAGACAAAAAATTTCTGAAAGTAAAAGTCTGTCGTACAAATACAGCTTTCCACAGACAGCGTATTTCAGTTAATAAATTTATCGTTAGTCCAATCAGGAGTAAACGCAAGTGCATGTTAATCGAGAAAAACGAGCATTTCATACGCTGCAATCTGATAATTAATAACGAAGTATGCAAATGCACTCATCGCCTATATGATTCGTATTATTACCACTGTAATATCAGCAAACGTAACACATTACTACCCCTACCATGATGTTTCATTAAATTAACCTCGAATTAACGATCGTGAGTGAATTTAATATCTTAGCCTGGCCAAAGTTTTGGGACCCGACACGATCCGACCCCGTCTTTTTCCAACCCGTGCGGAGCATCGAATTGCCGACATTTTCCATTGCACGGTATATCTCATAAAGGAAAACAGATAGAACATACGTTTGTATCAATCTTTTGCATTATTTGTAGGTGTAAAATCAGCTCACGAAGTGGCTGTCGCTCCGTATATTATCAATACTTAGATAGAACATATGTTTATACGAACTTTGTTCGTTGTACAATCAGCTGCCGAAGTGGGTCCCACGAGTCCTGTCGTACTCCGTACACTGTCAATATTTCAAGGTCCTCAACTAAAGGAATATGTATTGTGAATACGATACTGTCAATATTATAGGGTGACGTTGAGAGCAGAAGGCTGAAATATTGACAATAATATTGACAATAATATTGACAATATTATTGACTGCCTGAGGACACCCTTAGCCAATTAATGTAACCTCTACCATATATTTACTTACAAAAACACGATTTGCAGCGTACATAGTATGTATACGGGTGTGTATACGAGTGTGTATACGAGTGTGTATACGAGTGTGTATACGAGTGTGTATACGAGTGTGTATACGAGTGTGTATACGAGTGTGTATACGAGTGTGTATACGAGTGTGTATACGAGTGTGTATACGAGTGTGTATACGAGTGTGTATACGAGTGTGTATACGAGTGTGTATACGAGTGTGTATACGAGTGTGTATACGAGTGTGTATACGAGTGTGTATACGAGTGTGTATACGAGTGTGTATACGAGTGTGTATACGAGTGTGTATACGAGTGTGTATACGAGTGTGTATACGAGTGTGTATACGAGTGTGTATACGAGTGTGTATACGAGTGTGTATACGAGTGTGTATACGAGTGTGTATACGAGTGTGTATACGAGTGTGTATACGAGTGTGTATACGAGTGTGTATACGAGTGTGTATACGAGTGTGTATACGAGTGTGTATACGAGTGTGTATACGAGTGTGTATACGAGTGTGTATACGAGAATATAGACAGGAAATCCCATTCTTGTTAACATGTGAATAAATATAAGGTCGCTTAAAAATGGATCAAAGGTTATTCTTACTCGTGAATCACAATCAGTCAATTAATAGAAGACGTTTCGCGTAGTTTCCCTGACAAACAAGTGTAAATTAAAATCTGTACCACTACGTTGTCCTAAATCGAAGACTTCTATATTACATATTTTATTATTATATTATTATACGATATTATATCGCATTATATATACATTACATTCCCTATTTATATGCTCGTGTATTTATTTTTACACACCATGAGCCATAGTTCATCGAAGACAGCAAAATTCCTCTCGAAAAGGAGGTACGCCGAATTTTCGTTCGAATCAAGTCACACCACCTGCTGTCAGGTAGCACAAAGATATTTTCTCTACGCGTATATTTAAATAAGAAAGCCGTATCTGCATTCAAACTAAAGATACAACAGTTTATATTTGCTTTCGGACGTATGTGAAATCAATGGCTGGCTATTGGATACTAAAAGTCATTTCTCTCGAAACCACTCACCGACCAGGTACGACTATTTGAATACGCCTTACTCTACCCAAGTGTAGCCACTCTGTACTTTTAAGCGGCAGTGTGTACTTGAAGGATTTGTCCACACTTCTTTTCTAGTCACCCTGTACATTCGTCTTTCTTCCCCTATCGATCTCGCTCGCCCTTGGTAGCGAAAGATGAAGGCGGCACCCTTTCACTTCGATTCCACGGATGTTTACCCAGCTACGTTTCGCTTCTTGGTTCCACAGGGAAATGCAGATGCGTCCCCGAGATGGTATATAACAGTATGCAAAGTACACGTAAGTTGAAAACCCTATCGGAGACTCTAGCCGTCAGCATCTTCTGGATTTGCGTATGAATACGCGTGAAATAATATCACACGGTGAGTAATACTAACATAACCCGGCTTGTTCAGCCATCGAATTTTACCATTTGACAGGAAGAGAATGCAATTTGCAGGGAAACGAGGAAAAGTGAAAATCAGTTTTCACCAATGAGAACCAACTTTCAACGTGGAGATACTTGTGAGCCCATTCTCCCCGTGTAAAATAATAAAATTCGATCGTGAAACGAGCCGCGTTTTTTATCACCTTTTACATATTACGTTGTTTGCCATACTAATACGATATCGATCATTATATTGACACGATAAAAATTGCCTGGCACAGAAATTACTTACACTCGTTCGCAGAAATTGACAATTTTCTAGAATTTCAAATTAATTGAATTTTGCAATTACATGTTCAATTTTTTTTTTATTATTAGTTTAATTAGGTGATATACGACAAAGGGGACGATATGCCGTTGCTTTGCTCGATTAATTTCTCTCATTAATTTATCTAATTACCGATTATTCAAAATGATGGTGACTGGTTTACCCGAATATTGATATAATTTCACATGAGATAGTAATTGCGTAGATAATATGTCCTTGTTAACATAGTTTTACATACATTAACATAGCCGCACAAAGGTACAGTGATGCAAAGCGAAACGATTACGCCATGTAATTAATTAATCGAAAGTATCTTAATTCGCTTAGAACGCAACAATCTCCTTTCCCTACATCCCATACAAATATCCCATGTATTATAATTTTCCTTCAGTCCATTATTCGGTAGTTTATAATTTCATCACGGGGTAGTAAGAAAAGAAGAAAAAACTAGTCTTATGGACTAACGGTGGCATTTTACTTAACAGACGAGAAGTGTAACAGAAGAGCCATATGCTGCAAGGCGCGTGGCTACGAAGAATGATAAAACTTCGTGTACGACAGGAGAAAACGCCGATTGGGCGGTAGGTAGCCCCAAGAGTGGCGTAAAAAGAGCATTCTTGGAAGAAACAGATAGTTAACTTCGGTTAGCCAAAGACGCCAAGCTTTCGTTTCGCTTCCGGGTCTACGAGACAGTAGAGACGTTTCTTCCGCTACTTCATCCATAATTCCAACACTCTATCCGATTACCCAGAGTCATCACTTTAGAAATGTTTCTGTACATAGGATTACTCGCACAATGGGTACGCAAGATTCTGTGCCATTCTACCACGATCTATGATCAGACTAATTGTAAAATTGTAGCTGCACTGGACGTGTAATTAATAAGAAGCGTTGACAGGATGAATTTCGCTTTGAGAACATCGTTGGGGGCTGGCGAGGGACGAAAGTTTCAAGGGTGGTAAAGCAACGTCGATGTTGTTTTTCCAACGAATAATAAACATTTCCGGTTAACCGATGATTTATGTACGAGCCGCGACTTTTGTCCCGCTAGATCGCTCAAACAATCCAGTGTGCGTTAGAACAGTGTGGCTAAAGCGAACAGGACGAATACGAACGAACGTGGAAAGAATAAATGGAATGAACAAATGGATCGAGTGAATGGTAGTGAAATAAGTGTAATACAAATCATGTAAAAAGTCTACGAAAAAGTAAGACTGATGCGCGAATAGAGGAGATTTATAAAAAGAGGACGAAATTGATAAATAGCAGCCAGGAGTCTATAAACTAATTAATCATCGTCCTTCCAAATTATGAGGTGTACGTTTTGGGATTCTTTCGACGAGTTTCATAGTCAAAAAATGCTCCGTTTATAAGGGGTTCGATAAAGTTCAAAGATACGCGTCCGATTTGTTCAGGCGAGCCACAAACTATCGAAAACGCTTCGACAAAATTATGCATCGTAACGTTCTCTTTCGTGTCAGCAATTCTTTGAACGATGCCGGTCGTATTTCATACGCTTTAAACCGTGTAACACATGGCGTTCGATACAATTAAAATAGAATATACAAGTATCCGATAAATTTAACCTTTGTGTCGCGCACGCTGCATGCAAGAAAATTCTATTTTGTAGCCAATAACGAGCAACTCGAATGGTTACAAGGTTATTTTAATCGTGGCCGCGGATGACTATTATGTTTTCAAAGGGCGTGTATAAAAATTAAATCGTAAAATCCCCTTGTACAGATAACCTTTGCAGCTCTTTAAAGACCAGTCGGCTGAATTATTTCGTTTACGTGAAATCGTGCACGATGAAGATTAATGCAGCCAGCGAGCCGACACTGTCCAACGGAGAATTGTTAATTAATCGGATCTCAGTATCACGATGTATCTCGTGATAAAAGGATCGGTCAACGATTGCGTCGTTGAGCAATGTTCCGGCAAAGAATTTCATTTGTTGCGCACCTTCGTTTCAAGTAAATGGGATGTACGATACTAAATGGGCCGAGTTATGCAGAAATCAACATTAGGCATCATCGAGAAAAATTAGCGGAATACGGTACGGATCCAAACCACATATTAATTATGTTACTCGCTATTGAATAAGCGAGCAAAAAATATTGCTGGTAAATGACGAGAAATAAAATATATTGGATAGAAACGAAGCTACGCTTTTTTAAAATAAAATATACTTCAAACTAAATATACTTAAATAAATTTCAGATGATCGATGGTTGATAGCTTTTTGCGTAATTTAGGCCAAATAGATTTCACAATTTCAATTACGATCTTTGGTATCACACACTCGTAGTTTCAAATTTACCAGTATTTACGACGATATTGTATATTTATTATTTATTATAAATACATTGTTGTTGGAATTAATTTTTAGTAAAAGTAGGATCAAATTTATATATGTAAATATTTTATAATATGTTGACGCGATAAGAATTAATATATTTTCTTTTCTATCGGGAACCATTAAGAAAAATACAAAGTTTAAGCAGCCCGAAGGCTGAAAAAATTCAGTAAAACGGCGGAACTAATTTCCCTAGTTGCAAAATTAGCGACGACGTAAAAAACTTTCCCAAAAGCCCGTAACTTACATCAAGCGAAGCAGAAGAAGGTCGTTCAATTAACCTGCTTGTTAAATTTGACAAGACATTTAAATCACCGAACCGAACACAGAGTCGAATTATCGAGGAATCCAGTGTGTCGCCTTATAAAATCCATTAAAAAGTTCCACGGAAAATTTGTTAGAAAGGGAAAGTTCGTTAGAAGAAAAGAAATCAGATTGGTTAGGCGGTTATCCATTCGGAACCATTAAATGAGATTCATTATCGACCAAGAACTACAGACGCGACCAATTGTATTTGCCAGTGCTTTTCACTGATCTATCGTTTTTCTCTTTCCCGCATGGAAATTAAATAAAAATGTATACCTAATAAAATTACGTTTTACCAAATCCAACAACCTAACATTTTTCTTTATGAATTTCTGACAATTTCCGAAACATGATATCGACAGATACTGTTAATAGACATTGTCGTGTAACTTGTCTCGTGCAGTTGCGAAGAAAACAGCCAAATGTAACTTTTATACGTGCGTTTATGCTTTCTCTTGGGGAAATCTCAAGAGATGGCGTTTGCAGGGACTAACTACCCCTATTCTGTCCAATGAAACACTTTCTTTCGCATTTCGTCGGCCTTTTCAACCTTCTCTTTTTAATCCTCTCTCTCTCTGTCTTTTTGTCTCTCTATCTCTTTTGCTCTTGTGCCAACAGCACACGGTCAGCCGGTTTCAGCTAAACCGTGGCCAACGCAGCTTGACTTCGGTGTTCTTATGGGTACCCGGTACATTCTGCGTGGCTAGCGCCGTTGGCGAATAGAGCCAATTATTGTCATGTGCAATGAGTAAGGTGCAATTTCTATTCTTCCGGTGTTCACGTTCGATACTGAAAATTCTTCCTAGCGTTACTAGCACAAACATGGTGTTAAGAACCGAACGTTGAACGAACGTGTGATCGAATAGCCATAAAAATCTTCTTCCGTTGTTGTTTTCGTAAGACAGACTTTGGAAAAACAAAATGGTGTTCCATATTCGGCTACTTTTCTCCGTGATATAACGAAGGTTCTACCCATATATACAATTTTGTAGAGATTTCCCCTATTTGAAGAGGCAACGGGACCGTGGAGGGTTGAATTCTCGAGATAAAGGCCGTTCGCATTAGCAAAACACACATTTCGTCGAGATAAAAGCAGACGGTGGATAAGTTTATAAGCCGATCGCCGGTTCCCACGAATTCCATTCTCCAATTTCACTGCTTGGCCAGGGAAATAAAGTGGACGAAGTAGCTGGGTCAGTGTTGCTAACACCGCCGGATAATTAGAATAAGCAGGGCTGAATCAATTAAAGAAGCCATTCCTCCAAGAGCAGTATCCTTTCGACCTCGAAACGACGCGATAGCGTAGCTATGGCAAATTTATTTGAATGAGAAGTTATCGACGCCGCTTTCCATCGACAAAACGCTCCGCTTATTCTGTCCTTTTTATTGTCTTTTCTTGCTCGTCTATTTTGCTTAAGCTTCTTTGCTCGCCACGCGATATTTTACCGTGTCAACGTACGTTATGTTATTTTGCAGATAAAAGGTACTTTTAAAACGTACAATTTTTGGACACGAAAGATCCTTTCGCTGGAAAAATTAGAAATTTTATCATTCGCGATTCTGATACTTTGATTTTAACGCTTTAGAGAGATATCGTTCGGCGTTTCATAATTCGCACGCACGCACGCACGCACACGCTCTTCGTTATAATAGTCTTTCCTTCTTAATATCGAGACAGTAGAATTTGCATAAAAACAAAGCATCGTCCGTAAATTAATTTCAAGGTTTAATTAAACATTCGAGAACCGTGTTTTTATAGTTATCATCCTCTCGAGTTAGCTGGCAGACTGGTAGAAAATCTGCGTATTTATCATTGAGACGTGATCCAAGCGAGAAAGAAAGAAAAACTTCACCGTGTTGACGATGTCTATTAAATCAAATAAAAACCAGTTGCACTGATTACTACTTTTTCATTATTTACGTGTTACATATTCCTCCATCTATTTCCAAACACTATTTCCAACGGGACGATGTATCAAACCGATAGGAAACTCGTATCAAAAAATTACGCAAGTTCGTTCGAAACGAAATGTAATAAAAAAAAAAAAAAATAATACGCCAAATCGGTACAAACTTCGCGTCAAGGGAATAAATTTCGCAGCTAACGCAATACGACAGTCGCCGTAGATCATCTAACCCAATTACCATTTAAACAACGACTCAATGCCAAGTTGCCTGGGAAAACTACTTTTACCCTGAGCCTTTTCTCCCCTAAAGCGATATCGTCGTTGCATGTGCCTTTTTCCACGGAGCGCTCGGTTGTCAGAAACGTTGGAAACTTTCCAAACAACCCAACCTAAACTTCATTAAATACCCTTATCTTCATCAACTACTACTACACAAGGAAACGCTGAGAGACAATGGACGATTAATACAAACGAAAGAATCGACGAGCCGGTTACTTGCAGCTTTCAATGCCTCCATTCAGGCACAAGGCACTTCCCTGTACAGGTTTTCCTTTAAATACGTGTAACGTGGCACGGCCGGCTTCCCTGTCAATTATACTTACGAAGGGAAATGAGAGCTCATCCATTTCCTTCTTTAATCACCTAAGTGATCTACCGAGCTCAATAATTACTTAGTTACTCGGCAACGAAGGAAGCCCCAAGGACGCGTGCTAGGAAAGGCAGGAAAACAAGGGATGAACAGAGACGGAGGGGTGAAGAGAATAGGAGAGAGAGACAGAGAGAGGAAGAGTGGGAGGAACGAAGCTGCAACGAAGCTGAATAAAAGGCAGCGTGAAATTAGTAGTCGATCTCGGGTAATTTATCGCGAAAGCAGCGATGATATAACGAAATATATACAGGGTGGTTCGTAACTGCTGTTGCTGCAACTGGGTACAGGGTGGTTGCGCGTGAGAAGGCAAACAAGCCGAGGAAATGAAATAACGTCGTTTCGTATGACGCTCGGTTTTCGAGAAAATCGAGTTTCGAAAACTGTCGAGCACGCTTAAACTTGGCTAATTACAGATTACGTAGGGGTAATCAGCGGCAGATCGTTCTGCGTGCCAAGATACGTTGAAAATGTAAAACACAATGCTCCCAGACTCGCTATTAAGAAATTAATAATAGTTTGAAGACGTTTAGTTAAGAAGCGGTCCAGTACACAAGCGTAACTCATATCTGTTTTTCTTCTTTCTTTTCTGGAAAACCGAGAGTTTTATCAAAAGATTTTATTCTATATTTTCTGCTTATTCCCGCGCGTAGAATAACCTTCCGTCGATTACTTACTCTAGTCGAATCTGAAATTAGTCAAGTTCAAGAATGCTCGATGAATTTCCGAACTGGAGAAAATTGTATTCTGTATTTTCCACTTGTTTAAAGTAATTTGAATCCGTCGAGATCGAAACTCGGCGTTTCCGAAGATGCTTAAATCGTTTGCATATAACAAAAATAATAAAAAATAGGAAAAGAAAAAAGAAAAAATGTGAGAAAGACGTAAAGAGAGAAAATAGACGCTTTTGATGTA
This sequence comes from Bombus impatiens, assembly GCF_000188095.3. NCBI lineage: Eukaryota > Metazoa > Arthropoda > Insecta > Hymenoptera > Apidae > Bombus > Bombus impatiens. The sequence continues at coordinate 636,914 of NT_177233.1, read as the reverse complement.
AAAAGACGGTTTAAAGGTAGGAAAAAAAATGGAAGGACAGGGAAGGAAAGGAAAACAGATATTTTTTCATCAGGCTGAGTGGTACTTTGGTGATGCTCCAAGTTGGCTTGTGAATTTTTCGAGATTAAAAGTGAAACGTGTGGAGCAACAAGTAATACTGATAAATAACGAATTGAAAGAAGGAAAAGTTATTTATGACGGTGTACGTGCGCGTATAAAATGAGCAATGCGTTTAATTAAAAGCGAAACGAAACGACGAAGCGATGGACGAAAAGGAGAAGAGGCGACAGTTGGCTGTTGTTCCTAAATATAATATTTAAACTGATCTCGTTGAAAACTTTAGTTAGATCCGAGCCATCGGGAAAGCGATAAACCGATTGTGCTTTGCGATCGTGCAAAATAACAATTCCCGACAAACGGAGAAAGAGAAAAGAGAAATTGAGTAGAAAGCAGAAAAAGGAGCAGATGAAAAGAGAAAATGACAATATACCCAACCGAAAATACAAAGACTAAAATAACTTATAAAATGTAAAAAGGTAAAAAGTAGGTTTAATTTTGTTGATCGCTTCAAAGGTCTATCTTTTTTTTTTTTTTTGCTTTGTTTAGATTGAGCTTGAGATAAATATAACCGCAATATACATGGGCGTAAGCATTGACCCCGTAATAAATTAAGAAACCTCCATAATTTAATAAAAAAAAAAAGGTGTAAGGAAAAGTTATAAACGTTTCGAAGGAAATAAGATAAATTGCGTTTTGAGTTGCGTATCGATCGATCGCTGCTTAACTATAACTTCTAAGGGACTTGCAAGACTTTTTAATTCTTTAATGCAATTCCTAACGAAAATTGTTTTTGATCGGTGGAGATTTTAGTTGATAATTTCTCCTTTGGGAATATTAAATATTAGCTGATCTTGTAAATCAAACATTCCAAAGCTTATAGAAATTAATACGATCTCTGATGAAACAAATATGTATATAACGATCAATTTGATTTCCCATTCAATTTCCTATCGATTTGATTTAAACAAAAGATAGGAACAACGCGAATTATCACGTGCGTTAAAAGAAAAAAGCAAAAATTAGTATAAAATAAAATTTCTCCAAAACGTGTACACGTTTATTACGCCATGAAATCATATCAATTTATTAAATAATGATATGTATTAAAATCAATCTATTGCCCATGAAATCGTAACAGTTTAACGATATATTAATCTCTTCCGTCTCAATATTTAATCTTTCAACATCGATGAAACCGCTGATCCGATCCTAACATAATTGCAGTTGGTTTATGCTACAATTTCGTGCCGAAATTTCCACCAATTAAATAATTTAAGTCTTTCCAAGAGCCTTCTGCAAATACGTCGATATGTCGCAAAAATGTTAAGGTATTTCGCGCTGTTATGTAAATGTAATGCATAAAACAAGAAAAGAGTCGTAAGATAAATTGTTTCTATGACAAAATATACAATAAAATTCGGTTTGTATACGTAGACCTTTGAAACTGACTTCGTGTTTGCTAATCTGGCAGACACATAAAACTTACATGACACGTTCGAGTGCATTGACGCAGCAGCATCGTATAAAGTATCGGCCGAAGCGAATAAATGGAGCGTTTGTCCACAAATAAACTATTTTTCTCCGTGTTATTTATGGCTGTTCTCCTCTCTCGTATTTGGAGTTTTGTCATACTGAAATACTTTACAGCTTGTGCTATACAATCAAGGTAAGCAATTTATGAACCCTGGGGTTGTCACGCCTCTTCCACGAATCTCGCTCGCTCTAATCGGTCGCCCAGATCCGGTTCAATTTTCAAGTAGTTGCTGTTTAAAAAAACAGCAGCGACGTCGAATGGAAAAACTTTGAGAACGCAGTTTGAGCATGGTGGAATATGTTTCGAGGATAAAAACTTAACAGACGAGGCGACGTCGTTCTCAGAAAAGATCTTTTCCACTGTAGGTTTCGAAAAGGAATACTTTCATGAGAAAATGCTGTAACTTTTTTATGTTTTGATGTTTCTCGTTAAAAATGTAGGCTGACGCTTTTAACATGCGATACTCTAAGGCAAAGAATAGTCTTTTTAGTGCACCATCTCGAAAAAGTTATTTATTCGACATGTCGAAGATGAGCGACTTTTGAATGAGAAAAATGATACCATTATATGAAACAATCAATTTATTCGTACGCGCAGGTACGAAATCTTTTTATTGTGATTGTATACTCTCTTCGAAGGCCGTGTGTGTCACAGCGAAAAATAAGACTTGGAAACATTACGAATGACGGAGATAAATCTTGAACAAACTTTTAATTTAACTTTTTCCCTACATCTTTTATACAGTTTCCTAAATATTCACGATAATACGAAAAGTCAAAATCTCTCGGAGCGGGTGGTTCCACCCCTTCGACCGTTTTTCAGCAGGAAGAAGAAATTGTTCCGCTACCAGAATCACGTGAACTACATTCGTGCAGAGTTCCAAGTTTCTTTTCGAATTTTCTTCTTATCCAACTTGCCTCGTAACTCACCTACATATATGTACGAAGTTTTACTTTCGGACTGAGCCTCCAATTCATTAGCGAATTAAAACTACTTTTAATTACATCAATTATATTAAGAGCGGATTCTCGTGTAACAACGATAAAATCGAGTGGTTTTTATGCATTTTTCTTTAGACTAACTAATGGACATGTGCGACTGGACCCCTTTTTGCGATGCAAATAGACAAACTTGAAGACTGATATCACCTGACAAATCTCAACTTGTTCTTAAGCGAAGGTTAAAAGACATTTTTATATCGAATTGGTCTCAAACGAAAAAGATATTACTTCACCTCGAATACAATACGTTCATTTACACGCGTTTGACTATAATTTCAATCCAACGCCAATTTCTGCCAATGCTTTTTGCAAAGTATCATTGGTCGCAGTCATCGGAATGCCAAAGCTATGACTTTTCTTAAAGTTAGATGGCCAACCCTGGAGCTGAGGCTATTTTTGAAAGAAAAGCACGAGAACGTGGAAATCTGTAGACGTTCGGGAGGGAAATTCACTTCTTTCGGCGGATAAATCGAGTTCGTATTGTCCAGAAGAATATCGCAAACAAACGATCGAATAAAAATTCGATGTTCCGTTCCTGTGGAAATTCGTAACGAAGCGAATGAGATCTGTGCGAAATTGATTGACCAATTAGTTTTTCCACTATCGCGCGCGTCAGATTAAAAAGTTACCAAACGAGGCGCAGTTTAACAAGTTGATGAACGATACGAGGAATTGAAACAAGATAGAAAAAATTACGTTTGTAGCTTGAGACTATATTCGCATTCCACGAAGCCTTGGTCCCACCTAGCCAGTAATTATGTCTAAAAAAAAAAGAAAAAGAGAAAAAAGAAAAGAATCTCTCGCTTTCGTCGTTGTTACACGAGAAACCTCCCTTAAACTTTGTCCCAAGCGTACAACGCGGTTCGTGTTAAGTACATTCCAGAATCTCGTTTCTCGCCTAATATTTTCCAGTTACGGCACATCGCGTAGTGGAGTATCTTTACGCTCGAAAAAATGTAGAACACGGTGGTGTCCTCGTGTTACGAGTTGCATGAAACAGCGGCGGAGTGAGGCAAGTGCCGGTACACTCCATTGAATTCAAGCCGATCCCTTGCTTGGCCAGGTTCTGCGTTGAAACGCTTTTTCTGTGATTTTCCAGCGTTGCCAGCCTCGTTGCTGCTTGTAACCCGCGCTTAAGGGCAAATAGTCGCGCGACAAAAACCAAAGCGCCATTTTCCCTGTTACCAGATTTCTCTCCTGACCCTTTCTACCGTGTTTCCGCAATTTCTACCCTTTGGCCGTCGTAATACGCGGCAAAGCGGAGCTTTCGAACGAGAATTAGCATAAACAAGTATAATTTATACTCGTCTCGTAATTACAGTCTAAGTGGAAAGTGTGTAAAGCGGGTCGTAATTCTGTTTCAAAAATTATAGGTGAAACTACGTTTTAAGGAAAAGGCTGTAACTAGAGCGAGCGTTTTAACGCGCTTATGGGAAATTTAAGAGCGCGAAAGTGCAAAAATACTTTGTCTATGTATATATATTAAAGGAGAAATCCATATCTGCATTGAAACTGAATATGTAACAGTCGACGTTTACTTTCGAATGTATTTGAAATTGACGGCTGCTCGGTTAAACATTAAAACGTCCCATTATGAAAATTAGTACGAAACTAACAGCGCTCTGACTGTCGAAACGAAATACGACACGATTAAACAACTCGAAAGTGGTGCAAGCGCAAGGGAATTGGCAAAAGCGGCGTTGGAAGAACCACGGACATTGAAAAAACAGAAACACGATATTGAAAATTATCCAAAGCACGTAGATTCCTTAAGAGAAACCTTAAATACACCGACGTAATAAAATAATTTCGTCGCGACAAAGACGAAGGGGTTTCTCATGCCGTAGCGTTCGTGGCGTTCGAAAAAGAGGTTCGATTTTTCCAAGTACAAAAGGAAGGTAACTCTGTGCAGTCGCTTGTATCGACGGAATTATGTGACTCGACAGACGAGGAGACATGGACCCCATAAATATTTCAAGAACCTGTCGATTAATCTTAATCCCTACCTAGTTGAACGAATGAAATCTCACACGAGAAAAGCGATTGTCCTATTAGTAGAAAATTCCATTAATCGCCGGTAAAATTTCACGCTCTTATCACGGAAACACCGGCAGCGAGGCGTTTGAACAATTTTCTGAATTTTACACATTCCATCTCTGGGATCCCTTATTCATCATCTTTCGTTTGCCTTCATTTTCCCGTGACTTTCTCGCTGCCTGCCACCTTCTTCCTTCCCTGTTCTCCAGTCCGATTGAATATCTTTTTTGACCATCTATCCTTTCCCATTCGTTATAAACGTCCATACCATCCGAGACACTTTGCTTTAATGGTTTCTATAATATCTACATCAATTCTCATTCGCAGTTTTATCTCTTCGTTCGATACACCCACGTATCCTTAGTTTCTAGCATTTCATACAATAATTCATTTCAACTGCCTTTATCTTCGATTTATTACCTTCATTTATCTTTTATGCTTTCGCGTTATACGTCTCTCTCTAATATTTATTGCTCTTTTACCTAATATATATATATATATTATGATACTTTTTTAATCATTTTTTGGTGCTCTCTGGATACTGCAAAAATTGGAATGTTTGCAAAATGAGAAATCGACGTCTATGCTCCTGTTAAACTTTCTACAGGGGTATACTGTGTTATACAATACGTATAGCGTACAGGTGTACAGCGTAGAGTGTCGCGCTTTAGAATTAGTACGTTTTCTGTTCTCTGGTTTTAACGTTGCCTCAACAGAGAAGTTCGTTAACCACGCTGTCCAAAATTATGGTTCTTCGGTGCTTCGAGATTTGTCAAATCTTCGCCTCAATTTAATATACATATACATACTTAATTAGGCAATTGTGACGCGTTTATGCTTGCTATCGCTCGATCGTTTGATTCACGAGCACGCTACATTTTGGCCCGTAGCTACCGCACGCAAGCTACAGGCGTTCGAGGAACAGGCTTCGAATACAAAATTCGCTAACCGCCGGCCAATATTTTGCGTAGGCATTTTGCGATAAACTAGTTCCGCTGCAGCATCACAAAAGCAGCCGATAAACGATGCCGACAAGAGATTGCAACGTGCGCGCCTGCACCGTTGCTTCGAATAAAACGAGATAATGGCTCCGATAGGAAGCATCGACCTGGGAGCCATAATGCACGTTGGTTTATTCGCCGAGACTGTGGCGATTTCAGGGGAAATGCTGCTTCGTTATTTGCCACAACGCCGCCCAACTTACTTTCGAAACCGCCAACTCACCGCACAGACGCACTTTTCGCACCATCGTACTTTTCGAGGAAAAGTCAAAACGGGAGACGACAGCGTGGACTTTATCTACGACAGGAGAAGCTGCTTCCACCTTCTCCTCTGAAAATCATCGTCATCTTCGACTTCTCCTCTTCCTCGGTATTAACTTTCCCCTTTCCAGCTGTTTCTCCGAATGCTTCGTCGTTTCTCTCGTTTCAACCTCCTGCCTTGCCAACAACACCGTGTCGTCTGGCCACGTTAAGCTGCACAACTTTTTTACCGGCCGCTCTCTAATCTTTCCTCGTTACTTTCTCTAAATCCGCTACAAAGATCGGAAACAGCATCCAGCTTAACGAGCGTCCTTGCCTCGCTTCTGCGTGTGTGCGGAAACTTTCTCACTTGATACCTTCCGCCCACGTTCTTCTCGTTTTTCTGTTAATTAATCGCAACATATTTTTAGAAAATTTCAATTTTTCGTGATACACGAATTTTATTCTCCCCGTTCTTTTCGTCGGAGTTTCTCTACTTCCCCTCTCTTCCGTTGCTTCTCATTAATTCTTCCTGTCTGCCGGGTACAACGCGCTGCCCTCACATTCACGAAAGAGGCAAATAGTCTCTCTGATGACAGTGTGAGCGCTTGAAACGCCGACGACTTTACGAAATACGATACGATTGGAAGGCAAGCCAGCTCCTTAGAAGATGCAAACTGACGTTAAGGACGTTATAGATAGTCTGATGCATATTTTTATGGGAAATTGGTAATAAATTGGAAAGTGGATAGGAATTTATTTTGTCTTTATGAGGTTACGATCGCGTTCTATTTTGTACGTGTTGTATTTTCCGCATAAAAGAACATGACTCAAATTTTCCATTTTTCTAGTAACTGTTTTAAAATATTAAAATTCAATGCGCTGTCAATTAGAGGCACGTCCAACGAAATTGTCATTCTATATTATTTTATAACCATGCACTTTTTTCCACCTTCCTCGCAATTAAAACATATTGCTCGTAAAAACGTTGAGTTTCAAACATGGAAAATCATTAGAACATCGAAGATATTAAAATATCGTTTGCGACTTCACAGACGATTCCTTGGGCGAGATCTAACAGTTTCTTCCCGCGTTCGCATATTGTGTGCCAGTATATTTCTTTTTCGTCGTAAAGTTTGAAAGATATTAAAATTAGAAAACCGACAGAAAACGACTTGTTGTGTTTTCATCGTAAAAGACAGGCTTATCGCGTGGTCTTCGTGTCTTAAAAATACAGCCTAGCTATATTCGTATACGTCTATCATAATTATTTCAAAGAATTCAGTATTATTTATTAAACTCTCGAGAAAATTTGCCAAGGGTGAAAATGTAGATAGAAACAATGCTTTTAGCTTCCTGCAACTTTAATCACGAACGTAATGTCTAAAAAGTAAAGCCCGCGTTATTGCAACAGCACGTTGTTTTCAGTATAGTAGCATCTTCCACACGTCGCATGCTTCGTGTTACAACTCGCGTGCGTTCATACGTCAATTATTCTACACTGCGTTATTTTATCTGCATACTTTTACGTACTTTAAATATATAACGATATTCGGAGAGTCTAATCGCTCGACTTCAAAAACAACGAGGAATATTCCAGTTTTAGTGTACTTGAAAATTGCGAATATAATTCGAGAAATAAAGCTTTCAGTGGCCGACAGTGGCCGTCACAAAAGATTATAGCAAAGAAAGTTATTCGTCGTGAAAGCTAATGGAATTGGGTTTAGAGGGGCGCGATGATCGAGCGATTTCAAGTTGACGTATCGATATAATTACGAGGCTACGATGACTGCAGTGCAAAAACGGAATAATTTGAGAGTACGGTGTGCGGTGATTGCAGCTAAACAAATTTATGCTGCGATAATTCCGATAATAATTATTTCGGCGCGCTGCACGTCAAATCAACGAACAAACGCTCAGCTCCGCATAAATCTGTTAAGAAGCTAATATTGGCGCACCTGTTTCGCTCTTCAAACGCGATAATTTATCTGCGGCCAGAAACGTTTCTATATTTCCACCTAACAGTAAGCTAACAGTTAGTTTGCACGGTTAGTAAGTTACCAACAAGTAGCGTTACGCGATTCCAAGTTGCTGATCTCGATGAAACTTTGCGTACAAATACACCATGCTTGCAAGTCTATTAAATCGCGCCACGAAGAAAAATCTCGCGGAAATAATCGACGAGAATCGTTCCTTTCAACATTTCACGAAATCTACACGGTCGCGTTCAAAGTGCTCCCCTTTAGCGGCCATACGCTTAATGCAGCGTCGTTTGCATTGCGTAAAACAGTGCTGCAGTCCCTCGTTTGAAATGCTCTTATCGTCTTTAATCCCGAAAATGCTGATATTTTTACCCGACCACGCTACGAACACGGTTGCATTGTGTTTGGCCTTAATGTACGCTTGTTCGCGCCTCTGTAACTTGAAAACCGCTTAACCGGTTCTAACTTTGCGGCTCTTGATCGATTCGCGTCCGCCACGGCAGTGTCGTAGACTATGCACAGCATACGGAGAAAAGTTTCTTCCGATAAGAGATCAAGCTGGAGAAAAATTACATTTGTACTTCGAGACCATCCGCGTAAATCGTGGAAAGCCAATATTTCTACGCAACTATAGAAGCATAATATTTTCTGCGGTATAGCGTTGCACTTGTGCGTTACAACTACTTGTTTCCTCCTCCGGTTTTAGTCGAAAATGATAGTCCTCCGTTCTCTCGGTCGTAGTCCTCGATTCTCTGAGTTGTAGCGTCGGTTGGCTGTGCGTAGTTTTCTCTGAGATAGAAATCGAGTGAGATTTATTCGATCCACGAACGTCGTCGCTTGTCACATTCGCGCCTCGTCCTCGCTCCATGCTAAAAAATCCCAACATTATTCTCAGCTCCGCGGGGAGCCTCCTTCGCATTCGCGCTTGTTTCGCATCCGCGGGTGAATTTGCGACGCTTCCGCTGGTGAAGAATCGCGGAGATAACGTTGTTCGAGCCGGCGTCGACAAAACGGATGCGATTTCTGACGCGTGACGCAATCAGGCCGAGACAACGTCGCGCGTGGCGATAGCGCGCCCAGCTCAAGGAACACCGCCGCGTCTCGTAAATCTCGATCGAGTTTCGCGGATCGAACACGCCGCCACGGCTGGGCAGAGTAAACCAACGCCTTGGGGGACACGCCGCAAGAAGCTGATTTATTATTTCGTCGCTCGGACGAAATCGGTGACTGGATGATTTATCGCGTCGGTCGGATGATGCATAAATTTGCCGCTAGCAAGAAAAGTCGAGAAATAGACAGAGAACGATCAGCATATTTCAGACGCTGTTGCTAGTTTGGAACGTTTAAGAAACTACCGAGTATCTTGGGGAAAAAGAAAGAAAAAACTACCGACGCTATCGAATTTCTAACGCCGCGAGCAATAGAGCAACATTTGTGGATTTTCTATTCGATTTGCAGAGTGGAAGAACGTCAATTTGCAAAAGTTCTCTGACAAGTATTGAATCGTGCAGCCGTCGTTAAAATATGCCAGAACCTCAGAGTATGTCGGAGAGTTTGAAATAATACAAAAGTTTATTGGTTTCCCTATGATATTTCGCAGTTTTATTCCTTCGTCTGCTGTGATTCTTTGCTCGTCTTAAACGAACCGGTATTCCAAATATGCTTGCCCTAGCGGTGGAACGGAAAAATTAGACAGAGACAAAGAGGGGAGGATGGAAAAGGGACGCGCAAAAAGAACGAAGGGGAAAGATGAAGGCGAGGGATGGGAGAAGCCGGAGGAAACCGACGATGGAAATAAAAAGCAGCGAGCTTCGTGAGAGCGTTGAATCGGTTGTTACAGAAGCTGCAAGCTCTGGATGGTTTATGGGTATCGTATAAACTGCGCTAAATTTCCATACAAGGTCGAATGTTTCGCCCTGCAGGTGGCCGCTCTCTTTCTTTCGTTGCTATCTTCGATTTATCATATCGAAGGAAAAGCGTACGCTCTGTTCACCAGCGTTTCTGTATTTATTGCGAACCGATAGCTCGCGTGACAGTTGTAAAACTGTCGAATAAATGTGGGACGCGAGTCGGCTGTTTCATGAATAAATCGCGGTAATAACGCATGGATGGAATCCAACATCAGCGAGTATGCGAGCGGATAGGCTGCAAAGCAGCGGAACGATATAGTTTCCATTTAGAAAGCATACGTGAAAACCATATGCACGAGTGTCCTAGGTAGATTTGATATTGAGACGCGATTAAATGATATAAAAGTGTACAACTCGATTTTACGTTTCTTTACTTTTCAGTCCAATCACGCTTCTATTTATTATGCTTTTATTAATTTATATTCTTACTAATTAATATTCGCGGCAAACGATCGAGACATTATTTACGACGTACGTAAATCTGGAGAAGGTCTAGTAAAAGAGCTAGCAATTTACGTTAAATCGTTACGGTAAAGTGACGTTCAATTCGCGATTGTAAGATACGTATGGGTGTGTTTCTGTTTGTGCAACAACTTGGTACACAGACTTGGTCCATTATTTCCTTCGTTTGCGTGTATTCGTATAGCAATGGAATTTTCTCCATCGCGTAGCCAGCCATATATCTATGCATGTGTTCGTAGAGCAAGAGAATGGATTTTGCTTAACGCATATAGGCATTCATAGGATCAAAGACTTAAAGGGTATATTCGTGATACAAAGGGTTGCAAAGTGATCTTGCTGCAATTTGAGCCTCCACTTGTACCAGTCAGATAAAATTGGAGGTTCGATCAAAGCCATACAAAGCAAAGTTTTAATAGAACTGAAATAAATGGCATATCTTCTCGATTATCCGTGTGGATGCGTAAACTGTTTCATCTTTGGATAAGCCGTACGATAATTCACGAAAGCAGACGAAACAATTCCTATTGCTTGTTACTCTTTGCGGTAACAATTTGCAACTGCGTTTTGTTTATTACTGAAAAATTTATGTTTTCATGAATATAACTAAAAAAAATGCAAATTAGATGGAGGATTGTCTTAATATTTTGTGCATATTTGTATCTTCGAGTTTTTCGCAAAAATCTGTCCAAGTCGAATCGCACAATAAACATCAGCACAATAAACACAATAGAAAATATAATAAAAATATCTTGAACGATATTTTTGCAACGTAATAATATATAATATAATTTCTATGTAAGACAATTCGTACAATCGCATACATCTCTAAACCATGTTATATAAACTCGAGTTTTTGAAAGTTTGAAATGTGTTTCAAATCCCTGCGTACTTTCATCACTGACATATGCATTCAATTATAACTTTTGGAAAGCTCAGGACTTTTCTGCGACTGAGTTATGAAACTCTCTATGTAAATATCATTCTTGGGTCTTTTCATTCCAAACGTTTAAACGTGATACAAAAATAAAAGCAAGTTCGTCGTTAAAAAGAAGTTTGTTTTAGGTCGTCCGATGCGGATCACGCGATTGACGCAACAATATTCACAGGGGAAACGATATTATTCAAACTTCTATTTCTAATACGTCTTCCGACTAATCCGAATTTTTACGATTGACCTAGCTTCATTCAATCCTGCAATCTCTCTCGGTATCTCTTTCGAGATCTTCGCCATCGTTTCTAATAAATTTGCCTGAATTTTTACTGCATACCCTGTCACGTTCCATCGACGTTCGCTTTCCCGATAGTTGGGGCATCTCGCAGTAAGCAATCCAGCAACGATAATCCAAGCGATTCTTCACGGATGAAATGCGGCTGCGACTAAAGAGCAGGTTCCTGCGCTACAACTTCCGCCGCAGCCGATCGAATTTCCTTCCGGTTGGAGCAGCGATTCCTCGGCCGCGCTTTATGCGAGATTAATAAGCCACTTGATTTCACTTTACGGGCACATTCGTTCTCCGATCGGGATACCTCCGCGAAATTCCGTTACGCGAGTAATAGACACCTTGCACGTCGCTCAGATTGCTCAGATTGCCAGGCAGAATTTTTCCCGGCACGTGAAAAGTTTCCTCTGAAGCATTATTCTCCGACGCTGGCAGTTTTGGTGAGAGAAATCGATACAGTGTCTGCTAACGTTAAATTTGCCAATAGTTTGTACTTTCAGATACAAGTCATGCAATTAGTATGCTACAACGCCGCCTAACTTTCAAGTTACACGCTAATATCCATATTCTGTTACTTTAATTTCATTTCAATTTCAACTTTCATTTAACTAGCCGTGGTACACGCGAAGTTTTCTCTTAAGAATTATTCCGACGTTTTTGACGAGAGCAATCTGCTATCGTTGAATTTGCGAATAGTTGGTACTTGCGGACACAAGTCATGTAATTGGTCTTCTAGAACGCCGCCTAACTTTCAAATTACACGCTAATATCCATATTCTGTTAGTTTAATTTCATTTCTAGTTATATTTTTAGCTCACCGTGACGTCAAAATCACAAACTATTTTCTTCGTCATGAAATCATCGAAGATTGTAAATTCATTGTAAAAATAACTCGAAAAGAAAGATACTTGTTCATCTGAGATTTAAGTTTCGAGAAAATCGAGTTTGAAAATCTTTTCGATGCATGTGTACTCAACCGAGTCTAAACTCGCTGGATTTCACTGTAAGTGCTGTGCGCAAGTTTCATGAAATACGCGATAGTTTCAAAATAGATTACGATTCCCCCAAATTCGTTTAACGTATGGATTAACGTAAAGCTCGATAACAAGTAAAAGTTACGAAAGAACGATAACGTTTTGTCAATGAATTCTGTAAGCGAGAAAAATTTCACGAATATGTCAACTAACGGGGGAAATCATCCAACTAGAAAATAATTGTTTTAAGACAACTCTGTGCGGAAGTGAAGTATTACATGCACGATAAAATATAGACGAAAGCTCTACTTTATTACGCAAGTTTACCCTTATTTCCATAAATCAACCAAAGTCGCAAATTTTTCGTGTAAAGCAATTCTCCTCAACTCCCGTTGCTAAACATTCCTCAAAAAAAGAAGAAAAAAACTACAAAAAGTCCTATCCTAGTAAAAGTAAAAATTAAAGCGTTGTGAACAAATCTTTCTCTAACATGCTCGTAACAAAGTGGAAGTTTGAGACTCGACTTCGCCCTTTTGCACAGTGCGGCAAGCAGCAGAAAAGGATCGAAATGATTTCCAATCAGAACGTCCAAGTGTAATTATCCTCGTGAATCAACGAGGAAACAGGTACTAGGTCTAACGATTCTACAACTAATTTATAGTGGACCGTATAGTGGATTTATGATAAAATATAAAGCTGTGCATGGAATAACATTAGATCGAGTAAATTTTTTAACACCTGCGAATAACCAAAGTTATAAATTTTGCAAGGAAAGAAATAAAACTTGAGGCAAGCCTATCTGAGCAAATAAAATAACCAAACAGGCTATAAATTACAAATTTTAGGGGTTCGACGTCTTTCCCCTTGTTCTGAATAGGTAATACTAAAACTGGCGCCCCCATTTTTACGATTCTGCCACGTGCCTCAAATATCGTCACATAAACGTCGCACATATGGGCGGAACCCTGTGTTTTTCTATAGTTTATCACCCCAATCATATTTGCTAGACACTCGTAAATTTAATTCGTCTCGCTCTCTATCCGCAGTTTGCCCCCACTCGCCGATCCTGTAATTGCACAAAATCCGATAAAATGCAATACCAGCATTCGCACAAACGAACACTGTGACAGGGGAAAATCTTAATATCTGCTCCAGCGACTGAAGGAGATCTTCCATTTTATCTAATTCTTCCTTTTCGATCATTTAATCTTACTTATTTTTTAATCTTCGGCTGTTTGATGCTGTTTGATCCTAGTTTTTAATCTCACTTTCTAATTAAATAATTTTATGGTTAATTTTATTTCGCTTGACCGGACGTCGACAACGCTAAGGCAAACGAATCTTTCGCAAAAATGACGAAACTCGACCGATCATTGCAATTAATTCGCCGATATCCTATTAGAATAGTGGATGCATCTATAAATAATTAATTAAAAGAAACGTGCCAAGAGTGATTAACATCTGAAAAATATTACGGCAGATAATACACGCGTGTCTATTATTTATAGAATAAAATTACACAAAATTATTGAAGCTGTTATTCCTGCCTAAAATACAGCTACAAAATAATGAACGATATGGTGCAACGAAAACAATCTGTTTGAATAAAATATCCTATTGCCTACAACGCAGGAGATTTGGGAATTTGTTACGTTCGTGTTGTATTACGCGTTAAATATTCGTTATATTCGTTATGCCTCCTACATGAGTAACAATAGTATTAATTACTAAATCATTGAAATCGCAATATCCACAGACATTATACATCTAACCAGTTTACGAGGAGGAATTCATTTGTGTTACTTTTTATACCAAAGAATCTTTGCGTTTTGTTCGAAACTTGAAAATTATTGTTACGAAAGAAGCGTGTACATAGATGACGAGAGTTAAAAATTCCGCCAAGAGCGAGTATAACGATACAGTTAGAGAGGATCAAACGTCACATGCGAGACGACCAAAAAACTTTTACAATGTTTTTCGTGGAAAACGTAAAACTTGGGAACAGAGATAACTTCGACATATATCGGAATACCGCGTTGCGACTGGACATTGTAATATCAACAGCATCTATGCTATGATAATATCACGTTATATTCTTTCTAATTGTACCTATCGTGTTGCAATTTTTAAATGAAACTTTTTAAAAATTTCTTCGATGTACTCGCATTTCGTACGATATTGCATTTTACTTTCTTCTTTCTACGTATTTTGTTTACTTCCCTTCTTTCTCTATGTATTTTTCTCATCTGCATTTTTCTTCTCGAGTATCACAAACATAAACCAAAGCCGAGAAACAAAATCCGAATATAAAAGGATTCGTCTCCTAAAGAGACTGGCTTAAAGTTTCAATGCATATACATGGCAGAACCTACTTTTTGTCGCTTCTCTTTTACCGAATATAATTTTGCTTTTCCATCGATTTCTGGCAGTTGACAAAATCTCACGGCCATAACAGGAAATATATTAACGTCTAATGGATTTCTCAACTAGATACGAGTAAAAGTGAATTTTCACTCAAAACGAACCGAAAAGCTAAGCTAACGTAATTACGAAAAATAATTAAAAAAGTTCTTACTCGCCAAGCCAAATCTATCTGCGTGCACTTATGTCCTGTATTCTCTCAAAGACTGCAACATTACGATATAAATAAAAAAGAAAATAAAAGAGGGTCTTGATATCTCCAAAATTCTTTAGAAAATACTGAAAAGTATACGAACGAAATATTCCAACTCAAACAACGAATTACAAGTTCCCATCGAATGCGTACAGAGTCACACCGCCGGACTCTAAATAAATATTTTAATGTTTTGATACGATGTGCACAAAGTGTCGGGTAAACGCATTATACAAAAGAGTTATTCATATTTGCTCGCACGCCGCTCTTTCAATATCGTACTCTATGAAAAATACCCAGCCTCGGGCCTTAGCTTCTGCACAGATCCTGCAGTCGATATATGAATAAAAGCATAGAAGTTAGAAAACCAACAAACTGGATTATCATGTTTTTTCCCGTGTAGTCTTTAAATACACGTCGCGACTGACCTACCTCATCCTATAGAAAACAATAACCATTGATTTAGAAAGATATCACCCGCGAGCAAATCGGAAGAGCCAATTATCGATAGGGAAAAAGACGCGTGTGCTTGCGCGCTAGTTGCAGCGGTCTGTCTCAAAAGAGTTAGTGCCGTTTAATAGCAGGACATTAATACAACACGCAGCGACGTCGTTGGATTAAACTACTTCGATGGTAGTTCGGTGGCAGTAACGAGCTACTAAGTACCTAACCATCCTATCGTGCGCGCACCCACGGCTCCGCACACCTACACACGTAGATCATGCACACGTAAATCATACAGACCGAGAGTCGCGCGCGCACACACGCACATACAACACACATGGATGGAGAGGCAGAGGAACGCCATACATCTGACCGTACTCACCAACACCGATGCTCGACGAGCACGTTGCTCCCGTTGCTCATCTCGTGTGCGACGCGGTTGAAAGTACGGACGAGCGAGAACGACCAGGCCGCTCGATACAACACGGTCGCGAAATCGATCGAAAGAAACGGAGGCCGCGTCGTCGATCGATCATCGAGGGAATCGACACCGGTCGACCGAGCAACGACACCTCCACGACGCCACGGTACCGACACTCGCGCGAAATAGCGTATTCCTTTACGGCTGGCTGCGATGCAACCATCAGCAGCGACACCAACGACCACACCAGCCGACACACATTCGCACCAAAGCGTCGCCTCACGCCAAGACACACTTCCACACGCATCTACTCCTCCTCCACCACCCACCTCGTGTACGTGTGTTCTCTCGCAACAAGTTGAGTTTATCCTTGAACCGAACTCATCGCAGGCCCAACACGATGACTCGACACGATCGCCAGACACCACCGATCCACGCTTTAGTCCGAAGCACAGTGTCCAAAGTCGCGGAACGTGCAGCACGTTTCAGCGCTACCGATCTTGCCGAAACGATCAAACTATCGCCGACTTGCGTTCCAAACCGAGGCGAACCGTCCGGCCATGTTTGCGTATCGTTAGAATGCAAATGAGCTGTTTGTATGCGACGCTGACTGCACTCGTTTACAAAGAGCGTCTTCGACGTTGGCCGTTGCTGATGAAACTTGGACGATACCGGGGGCTCGTACGTTTGTCGTTCGTGAGAAGAACCTAGTTATTCGCGCGTCCGCTCGCTCTACGTGTATGCGGTTGTGGAAAATGTTTTGCCGATCGTATTCGATCGAATAAGTCGCTGTTGAAATATTCGGTATAAGTATTCCGTGGTGCGACGCGCTTCTCAATAAGGAGAGATTCGTTCGATGTCGATGATCGATGCTTATCGTTTAGAAGACACTTGGTAATTGCGTTACGATTCGGCGGCGCTCGAATCACTATGTTGGTCGATGAGATTCAGAGTGACGTACGTGATGAGAAATCGTCGCGGTACAAAACGTGTGCAGCGATCGTTCGCCTAAAGATCCAGCACCAATGCGTCAACGTGCCTCTCATCCTTTCTTCCATCCCTTACTTTTACGGACTGCTCGTCGATAAGAGCGTACAGTTATACGTTCAATTAGATCCGTCACGTCGCAGGGGGATTCTTTCTCGAATTTTCACGCTTCTCCACGATCCCTGTCCGACGTCTAATCCCTCGACCGCTTCTTCCCCCGAAACGCCAAAGGTTAAGGTCATTCCAGCGGCGCGCAGAACTCGCACCAGGCCAGAATTTTATCCTCTGCGCGAGAAGTAAAATACGATAGCTGTTCAGATCGGTCTCGGACGTTCCGCCGAATGATATCGATTCGCGCGTTGCACAATCTCGCGTAACTTTTTGGCTGCGGCGAGCACGCAACGACAGCCTCCACGTATAAGAAGCTGTTTTGCATTCGAGCAACACGTGTGTTCCTCTTCTTTGTTCCCCTTGAAGGATACTCTGCCGATATACTCTCTTCTTTCATTCGCGCGACCTCTCCACCATCTCGTCGAGCGTCTCTCGCTTTGTTACCGAGCAGCCAACGATAGCGCCGAGATCGCTCACCGGCCAGGCTTTTCCGAAGATATAAATCAATTAGCTCGTCGAGAACGTCGGCCTTGGTTGGCCGAACACGTCGATGCAGCGAGTCTGCGAAACGTGCGGATGCCGTGCGTCAACATTTCCCATCTCAACGACCCTCGCCACCATCCTAGCGGACGATCCTTTCGAATCACGTCACCAGAACGATTGCGACAGCCGTATATCGTAGGCAAGCAACCAAGCTCGATCGCTGAAAGCGGCTTACGATGCAACGCATGTTCGGCAGTGACGACGAACCATCACAGCATCGCGGACCACGTTCTCGTGCGTCGCTTCGAGTCATCAAACGATACCGTTAGTCGATACTGGCCGATTACTAATTCCAGGCTGTCGTTTCTCCACGATGACCGGTGTCATCGTAGCTTTGCATCTCGTCCGAGAGCTTGGCGACCCGCTGCTTTCTTTACCGCGCACACGGCGTAATCTCACCGAGAGCTAGCGATCGAGCGGCGAACGCAGTCCGCGAGGTTCGTGATGTCGCGATGCCACGGAATCGAGGTTAGCGCACTGGCACCAACTTGCACCGGTCGTCGTCCACGTTCCACGCAGCGAATCGAAGACGTAGCACGGGCGACGTCGTCGGCAGCGCCGTTTCGCCCGCTGTCATCGGGCACACGCGTTTAAGGGCAACGTCGAGCGTGTTCAGGTCCGCGTCACATGATCCGCTGACGGATACTCGGCACCCGTCTGCCCTTCGATGTTACTCGAACAGCGTCGCTNNNNGAGTGGACAGCTCGTGCAGAGAGCTGGTGCAGGTTAGAACGTCGCCGCGGAAGAAACACGTATCTTCGCTCGCGGATCGCAAGAGAGAAAGAGAGAAAAATAGAAAGGAAAAAAGGAAAAGAGAATGGTACGCCGGTTTCTCCTCCTTCGTTGCCCGGGGAGCGGCTATGGCGG
>NT_177233.1:604736-617839 GCF_000188095.3 Bombus impatiens | reverse complement strand
CGCGCAGGACCGATCCGTGCGACGCGACGACTACGTCCAACGGAGACGCCAACAGGCCGACAGAGTGGATGAAAGAGGGCGCTGGTTGAACAGAGACGCAGTACGCGGCGAGGGTGAAAGGGAACGAGCTGGTCGTGGGTGCGACAGAGATCGAGCCGCGTAGGCTTGAAAGACAGAGAGACTGAGAGAGAGGGGCAAAAGGAGAACGGGGTGGAAAGTGGAACGAAGAGGAAACTGGATCGAAGAGAGATGGCTGACAAGAGGGAAGGAGAAGATTCGGATGGAGTCGGTCGGTCCAAGAAGGACGGTTAAGGAGATGGAAAAAGAGGTGCACGAGCGAGAAAATGTTGGAATAGACGAGTGGATCGGAGGAAGAGAATGGACGGAGACTGGACTGGGGATCAAAGAGGGCTGCCGGCTGAAAAGAGACAGAAAGAGAGAGAGAGAGAGTAAGTAACGAAGGATGGAGGCGAGAGGAGATGGATGACGAGAGGAAGTAGGAAACGGTAGAAGTAGGCGCGGATTAAGGAACGACGAGAATGAGGTGAAGGACAAAAAACAATGCGGAAGAGAAGGAACCAGCGGTAAGGTGGGACAGAAATGATTGGAGCACGAGGTTGAAAGAGATGGCAGAAGAGAGGGGTAGCGGATGTACGTATCTTTTGTCGGAGCGACGAATGATATACGCGGTGAAAAGGGTTTAATCGTCACGTGTGAACCACGCTGCAGATGGAAGACAGCCCTAATAAATTGCGAGTTATACGCGTGGAAATAGAAAAAGGTAGGAAAAGTGAATAGAAAACTCTCAAGAGTTGTATTTTAAAAAGTATAGAAAGACAAGGAATATTAATAAGAAACTGTGACGATACGACGTTGAATAAGGCGAGAAAGGCGGCGAGCACCCTTCTGTTCCAATGCTTCGTGACACGGTTACGAATAGGGGGCAGAACCAGCCATACCGAAGATTCGAGGGGGAAAAAAACAAGGTTCGAATCGCATTTTCTACTGTGTAATACATAGTTTAAAGCACGAGCACACGTACTTATTTAGAACACACTTTCCTTTGCTCTAATTTCCATGAAAGAGTCACGGTGTATGTAATAATTAAGAAACGACGTCATATATGTAGTTGTTATTATCGTTTACGCGTTTTTATCGTCGTTCTAATTTCATTGATATCGAATTAGATTGGAATGGGATTTTTTACCGACCATAAGAAATAGACGATGAATGAAAAGGCTCCGTTTATTGTTAAACACGGCAAGCCTTTAGTACAAGCCTTTAGTATTTTGCGAAATTTAGTTTTGTCGTCATATCTAAGTATAAATGTCAATAGAGAAAATGTAGTTTGTCCCATTTGCGCGAGACACTCCGTATATCAGAATTCAATAGTAAAGAAATCTTATTACAATCATACACATACTAATTACGTACTAATGCAAAGATTTTTATTTCGCTTTTGTTATTACGCTTTCTTGTACGATTTCGCGTATAATTTTTAATTACGATTGTTATGTTGCCAGTGTATATACATGTATATTCGTTGCAACATTCTGTGCCGAATGCAATTAATTAGTAAAATCTCCGTGCATTTTACAGAACGTGTGCAACGAATCATTTTAGCTACTGCACACGCTTGATTCTATCTTATAAAATTTCGTAATTACAATTCTGTAAATTAATGATGATCATAGAAAATCTCTGGAAATTGTTGAAATATTAAATTTAATGAAATTCTGCGAAATACGAAGCGTCGTTTGCATTAATTCGTAAAAATTGCGAGATAACTAGTTCTATTTACAAACTATTCAAAGCGATTTAAGCATCTCGTCTAAATGAACAATATAATTCACAATAGCTGGATCTTACGTTATTACAAAGTCCGAAGAAATCAAAATATCTGTAGCATTATAACGCCTTCAATCACTGGAATCTCGTTGTTATTTCTCGCTAGTGTCCACTAGTGGCCGCCCTCTAAAAAGTCTAATGTGATGTATTGCCGAATGTACATCAATCAGCAGATATTTTCGTATATTTTCGTTTTTCAATTTTCAATCATTTGAGCGGCAATTTTTCACAACAATTTGTCTTTAGCGAAATCGTACTCCGTTCGCCATTCCGGAGGAGCTTAATCTCCGATATCACGCGTAGTCCCTGCGGCTTCGCCTGCTCTGCTCCCCTTCCAGACCAATTTTCATTCCACGCGTTGCTGTTGCTAAGTAAACCGAGACATGTAGGTTAGCCGAGTACACGGGAGCTGAAGCGGCGTAAAAAATGCAACAGCATTTATCGCAGAAAATCTGTTATGTCGGAGATCAAAGGGAATAGTCTCCGAGGGGATGGATATTCCTTGCACCACGCCCGCAAACACTTATCCGATAAACCTAATGTTGTGTGCGATAAGTCATGTCTATAATCGGATCCAGGTGCGCCGCTACATAGACGCGCGTGAAGCTAGATGCGTCATACGTTACACGTGTGCACGGTGCAAGCACTCCTTCGACGCTGTAACTTCGGTCCTCCTAATAAGAAGATTAGCATCCAACGATCAGATTGATTGAAGGGAAGAAGAAGATTCTGACTAGATTGTATCCAACGGGTAAACCCGCTATGAAATATTCATGGAGAATGGGATAGAAAGAAACGGGATAGAACACCGGAATGTCGTTGGAATCGTTGGTCCGGTGCAATACGGAGCTGATTAGGCGAAGGAACGCGGGTCTGATCGTTTATTTCTGACAGACCAGACGCAATCATAAAGATAAGCGCGCGTACTGGCCGAAGGCGTCACATGCAAATAACATGATATAGCAACGCGTGACATAACAGTAAATCGAGAGCAGTCGATATAATTGAGCAACAGTGGATATAACAGACAGCCGATAAGACGATTAGGCGAAGACACGCGGGTCTGATTGGTTATTTCTGATGGACCTAACGATCAGAGTCGTAAAGACGAGCACGTGTATTTTGGCTGTAAGCGACACGTATACGACCAAGACTACATAAATATGTACATAGCAACGCGTGACACGTCGATGAGCGATAGAGAGCAGTCGCTTTCTTTGCCCCTGTATCGCCCCATTAATCGTTTTTCCAGTTGCTACGAGATCGCTCGTAGTCATTGCCATTCTTTTCGGTGTGGGCTGCATTCGACTTGGTCAGTGGAATTTAATTTCCAGCGAAGATGTTACTTGCACGACTGTGAATATTAATCGATACCGTAGACATAGAAAAATAACTCGATATATGTAACTCGGCGTGTGATGCTTGTATGTTGGTTTCTTATCGTTGAGATTGTAATATCGTAATTAAAAATGAAAATCTATATCGAACTCGATTAAATTGAAGCCAAGTAATAAGTACACCGTATACAACGTTGTGCGTATAAAGATTATTCCAACTTTATATTCTTGGAATTACATTCTTCGGCTTTCCACTTATATTCCTGGAATACGCGAATAGGAAAAAGAATCTAGCAACGAACAAACTGAATGGAATAATATTTCGGTTGATAAACGATGATGTTTCCCTCGCCACCGTCTTACAAAAATGCATTTCTTTGCAAAACGCGAGGAATGTTTAACAACCGTTGAATGTTGAACGATCGACGACACTATCCGACTGACACGCGTTTCCGTTTCCTTCTGTACAGGAATTATATCCATGTCAAACGTATCTGTGTGATAGACAGAAGAAATAATAAACTATGCGAGTAAAGCATCGAGCACGTCGCAACGATATTTGTTACAGACCCATCGAACTTTGCACGATGAATAACTTGGAACAAATGTCACAGCCATACATCATACGAGACAGTCATAAATTCTAGCAGTCTAGATACTCGCTAGTAACTCGACTCGACGTCGCGCTACGTACCGTTAGAACCATCGGACGCAATCAACGGTAACAACAATAGCAGCAACGATAGCAGCAGCAGCAACAACGATCCAACGACTCTTGTCACGACGAATACTTAACCAACTGAACAGCATGGTACAGGATTGTACTTTGCACAATGGGCGATGCTGATAGTAACATAATTACAATTAACACGGTGCCCGATGAGAAATACGAGATGCTCTTGGCGAGCAATACGAGTTTAAGTAATTAATCAGAATACCCTCGTCACGGTGACCGTGGTTCACGAACTTGCCGCAACGGGAACCGCGGAAAATTTATCGATTGTTCGAGACGGGCCAAAGCTTTGAAAACAATCGTCCTCCACGAGTACGGACCGTCCTAACTCCATCTACGAACGAACGATTCATCAACCATCCTAGTAATTAACGTGCAACCGCCAAGCTTGTCTCGAATTCGTCGACCACCAACTTGCCGATCGATGAGCCCTACACAGTTTCGATTCTACGTGAATCGCGTTTATCGAGCTTACGCGTGCTCTTTGAAATTACCCCAACTCACGACTCGAGGATACTTGTGCAAAATTCATATTTTTACGAATGTACTTTGCTATGTAATATAATTCGTAAGAGAATTGATATTGATGATTTCCATCAAGACACGACTTCGTCCAGACAATTTTTTCACTAGCAACGACGACGATCCACGCAGGACCCAACCAACTGCAACACTGACAAATACTACAAGTATGTAATGTAACACACATAGGTATTGCTCGTTGGATTCGCTCGGCCGAAAAAATCTGGTCCAAACCAATACCGATCCATGCGCGAGCAAATTAAAAGAAGATGTCTTGGCCGGAAATCAGGCTTTTCTCCGTACGTATGTTGTGTCTGTGCCTATGTGTTGTGTACGTGTATGCATGTATGTACGGTCTTGTCAACGTTGCAGCAACGCTGAGGCAAGAATAGAACGTAATCTGATGCAGTCCTGGAAAACGTACGTTGCCCGAGGTTCATATAAACAGTTGTTCAAATCCTGTTTCGATCATCGTCGTTTCACGTGGACGAACGAAATTTCTACGAAACTAAAATTCCATTCGTTTAGTTTAAAAAATATTCTTTAACCCTCAAATTTCCCATAAACGCACAAAAATCCACGGTCTACTCGAGACGCTCCTTCAGACAGCTCCTTCAGAGATGGTAGCGGGCTGGTCGGGAAATTCTACAGCCAGATTTTGTTTGCGCTGCGAGGCGGAGAACAAGAAATACTTCTGTCACTTCAGCGGAATATGTACTCGCTCTAAATATTTAGTAGCTTCGATGTATATCTTCAGATTTCTTGCAAACTCTATTGATATAGATTCCAAAGTTTCAGCATAGTGATACATCAATATGATATTGGCTTTTTCGATGGCAATCGTGTGGCGCTGTTGCACTTTCACTTTACGCCAACGTTTCGTAGACATTGCAGTCTATTTCTCCGGGGCAAAGCTGAAACTGAGGGTTTCAGGGCCCATTGTCTCCATCTGTACCGAACGATGTTCCGGCTGGCTGATCAAACTGATGACTCGACTCGGAAGTTCTAGCCGGATGCTCAACCAGGAAGATTTAGCCGGAAGTCGTTTAATTTGATTGACCAAGCGAATTTATCGACATAACCATGATAGTAGTCGACTCTCATTACGATGTTAATGAAACTTCAAAATGTCTCGTGTGGTACAACATGTGATACATGTACTCTCTGTAAGAGTGTTTGCAAATATTTTCAAGCTGCCGTATCTACGTACAAGAGGGATAAAATAATCGGGAAATCTGATAAAACGACGATAAAGGAATAAAAATATCCTGATCGATTCATGCAAGTCCTCGATTCTTTTTTACACCTAATATTAAAGCAAGTGGACTATGATATTCCACGAAATTGCCTCTTCCGAAACATTGCATGACATCTGACCTCGGCGAGTGGCGAACATCAAGGACATTCGGCACAGATGATAAAAGTATGCTTGTCAGTAATGGATAAAAAAGGAGACTGGACGGTGGAAAAAAATTCTATAGACTGTCTGGGCAAAGCATTTCGTTCGGTGATCTTGTCAGCAGAATAAAAATATTACATCGATCGCCTGTTTTTAAATAGATCGCTGTGCCCCATGTTTCTCGTTCGGTCGATGGATATACGATGGATGTACGATGGATATACGATGGATAGAGTTCTCAATGCGGATAAAATCGTCAACATTTAACGACCAACGATCTCATTCTAATTTCGAGAAGATAAACCTGGCACCGTGTAGAAGAATAACATGGATTAAAATCTGATAAATCTTGCAGACGACTGGCGCTATACCCGGACCAACGTATATATCCGCAGAAGCGTAGCTTCTCATTGCCGACGAGCGTATAATTTTATAATCTCGGATAATTTTCCGCTAGCTATCTGTCTTCGCGAAGAAATACTTCCCGCGGGACACAATTTATTCGTGATAATTATTTCACGAGTAGATCGCGTAGAGTTGTACAAATTTATATTTTTAGTGACGCTAGCCGAAGAAAATCAAAAGTTGAACCAACGAACATTATACATTTCGAAGCTTTGCTTTCCACATTTCCTATATTTCTCAATTTCTGTACATCTTGCTACGTTTTTGCACGTTTATCGTAAATGCATAAATACGCAGAGTTTGTTCATTGGTGTTTACACAAACTGCACGCCCATGAAGTGACAACGATATGCAGATTTCTTCACATCTAATCAACATTTCTGTACGTATAATTATACCATTTCCTATCTAAATTTTCCACTCGTCGAATTTTCTAAATTTCCTAGTCGCTTCATTGGAACCTATAAACAAATTAGTAAGGAGAGCGACACTATAAAAAATCATACAGAATATAAAACTAATTTGTAGTAAAACAAAATTATATAAATTCTTCCGCTGTTAAAATATTCGACGCTAATTTTCGAAAAATATCCGATATGCACACACGCTTCTATCGTCCCTCCTCGCTACGTCGTTTATTTTCTATTCATTATCATTTTATCGATTACTGATAGCGTGCATCAGCATTGTCGGTGGTTATTCTAGTTCGTTCGATAGGCGGCACTTTTCATTATAAGAATAGAGCCAATACTGCGCGTTTAATTCAAGACAATGGTGTCTATGAATTAGCTACGATTTTTTTGCATGTGTTGCGTACGAAGGAAAATCACTAGGTATTTTCAGAAGAGGTTCGGTCTCCGGTGGAAAAATTTCTTGCAAGCCACAACACGTATCCGACCTGGTTCGCGTTACAAAAGAAGTAAGATACTGACGACGCGTTCGAGGTCATCGTTTCTAAAAATTCCTTACGGTTCTTCTGCTGCCAATGTGGCTATTTTGAGCAGAGAAAATATCGGTATAATTATTATTGGACAAACGATATTTATAATTATTTTTACATATATCTATTTATTTCTTCCTTTGAATTTCTATTGGTATTTTATCTATCTTTAGATTTGGGAAACAGACTACTATGTTCTAATAGCGTACTTCTTATGTCTATAGTAATTTTTAATTTGTTATATTTTCTATAGCAGAACTCTGATCTAAGATGACAGCTGCATTTTGTCATTTTGCGAAACAAATAAACCAAGAGAGAGAGAAAGAGAGATGAAAGGTACTTGAGTATTTGTAATTATTCAACTAAAAATATTCGATTATCGAGTCGAGATACGTGTACAAATTTTAAATCCACAATATACCAATTAAAAAAAAATCCTATGGCGGAGTTCCAGATATTGACAAAATTAGAAACACAGCGAGAATCGCATCCGAGTAAATCCTATAAATACACACTGTAAAACTAATTTAAATTGGCTGCCACAATGTTTCAAAAAGTAATTAACTAATTGACCAATTTTCCCTCTCATATTTCTATCCATACTTTTTATCGCTTTTATCACTTTCATCGAAATTATCAGATTCGCCGTAACTACTAGAAAACCGAAGTTTGCACATTTTTCCCGCAATCTTCAATCTGTATTCTTACAGATTTTCCAATTGAACTATTTATTTGTCACGGTAAAAAAGCGAGGTTTGAACCTTTTTCTCCTGCAAACTTCAATCTGTATTCTTCCCGCAGATTTTTCAATTGACTTATTCGTTTGTTATACCGAAAGGTTAAAGTTTGGCATTTTTTCTCCTACGATCTTCAATCTGTATTCTTCTCGTAGAGTCGCCAATTGAGTTATTCGTTTGTTGCACTAAAAAATTGAAGTTTGGACATTTCTTGCCTGAAATCTTCAATCTGTATTCTCCCTGTAACTTCTCCAATTCAATTGTTTCGCCTTTATTAAATCACATTACACGCTGATATTTTCCTGAGCAACGATGTTTATGCCTTGCCTTTTTCCAGTTACACAGTGCGGAGGATTCTCATGGGACAGGCAGCGGTGTTCGAATCAATAATCTGACACGGGGTACTTTTCTATCCATGAAAAACAACCTGAAGAAGTATCCAAAAATGTGCGCACTCGCGTTTCCCCGTTCTAAATCATTCTTCCAAAATTTTTCGCTTGTTAACACGAAGTACACGCGATTCTTGGACTACACGTCACCTGATATGCTAAAGATGTAAGTGACGTTTTAGTTTGTTCTATAGTATACCGACAAGATTTCGGATAAAATTTCATATTCAAGGGTTACATCTTTTCGATGCACTTGTAACTCTATTATTCACATTCGCGACATTTCTATCCAAACTTTCTTTCGCAAATTCATCCGATGGAAATAAAACTACTTACGCAACAAGCGTTGACTTGTATATTTCGTGAAATTGGATAAGAATAGTAAGATATATATACTATATATATGGAATAGATTTCATTAAACGTCCCGATCGAAAACACCAAATAGTTGGCGCGAATCTTCTTCTTGCTCGACGGTTCTTGTTGCTTAAAAGAGATAAAAAGAAAGAAAGGAAGAAAGTTCGAAAAGAGAGGAAAAATGAAAACCGAATACGATATATGCAACAGCGGAAACACACGGGTTCTAAGCTTTCGTTTTCAATGAGATGGAGTCTGAACGTGTCTAACTAAAAACTGGCCTAGTATGCGCGTATAATAAGCTGTGGGATTTATTTTTCTCAGAAACAAAGGGTTTTTCTCGTGGAAAAATGTTCTTCTACATTTTCCACCTATTTTCGACACCTACGATAACGTCCTGTCGATTATTTATTTCAGTCTAGTCCGGGATTAATCACGTTCAAGCGTACTTAACAAATTTCCAAACTCCATTTTCTCGGCAACGAAGCGTCACGTGGAAAAACGTTACTCTACCCTTTCTTCTTATTCTTTCATAATGAATCACTTCACGTCTGCTTGTGCATGTTGTTCGCGCGCGCCGTGTATCAGCCTCGTCCGCAAATTCATATGGTTGGAAACTGCCGCGCAGTTGCTTCTTCTCATCCAGTGATAATCACCGAGCAATTCTGCGGTTTCGTAGCCAGAGGCGCACGTCCATCACGACTCTTTCACGATGCTAGTCTAATTGCAACTTTGCAACAGGCCTTTCCGCCACGATGGACCAACCGATCCAGTTGCATTTTGCATGGACGGATGACGCAATTTCCAACTGAATCTCCTTTGAGATGAAAGAATCGTCGGCCAAAGGGAAGAGAACCAAAGGCTGACTTCCGGATGAACGATGTCGCATCGAAGGTAACGAAGCATATTCCCCAACGAACGCCTGCAACGAGTCCTTAATTTCCAACAGTTATCAAACTCTAGTGATCCAGCCTGCGTTCTGCTTTGTGAATACGATCGCGTCGTTGAATGCGATCGGTGTATCTTCGCTGAATGTTGCTTGTTCTGACGAGAGTTCGATGAGAAGAGAAAGTCGATAAGATTAGACGTTGCAGTAAAGGACAATTTTCAAGCAACTACGAAACAAGTAACAAAATTGTTGTTACGTTGCTTTTATCGCAGAAAACGACGATAAGAGAGAAGAATACGAGCGTTGGATCGTCTTGCGCCATTCAACCGACATGGACGATAGAACTTAGCAACCCACGCAAGTTGCTAATCACCGAGCAAGCAGCTCGTCTTCCTGCGTAATTGGTACGAGCCTGATAAGAAAGCAACGATTGACAACAAAACGTGTAGATCGTATCGCAAAGGATTATCTCAAAAAAAAAAAAAAAAAAAAACAGATACGCCACGAGCAAACAAGATGACGAACTCGATATTTGTCTTATAAACAGTGATCGACGATCTGCCGTAATTGTACGCGAGATACGAAACATAATCTGTCGATACGATCCCCTTTGATATCGTCGGAAAATAACATTAGCGGTGGACCTGGCGTATTTAAGACAAACACGCCGACCACCGCACGCATAAATAAATCCTTGAAATGCCAAAGACACCGGCAAGCTAGGCGAGGTTCAAAAGGGATCGGAACGAAGGAGACGCGAGTAGAGAGGTGGAAAGGTGATGAAAATGGAGGGAAACATAGGAGAAGACGTGACAAAGAGGAACGAGTGGTGGATAGATCGTATCGCAAAGGATTATCTAAAAAAAAAAAAAAAAAAAACAGATACGCCACGAGCAAACAAGATGACGAACTCGATATTTGTCTTATAAACAGTGATCGACGATCTGCCGTAATTGTACGCGAGATACGAAACATAATCTGTCGATACGATCCCCTTTGATATCGTCGGAAAATAACATTAGCGGTGGACCTGGCGTATTTAAGACAAACACGCCGACCACCGCACGCATAAATAAATCCTTGAAATGCCAAAGACACCGGCAAGCTAGGCGAGGTTCAAAAGGGATCGGAACGAAGGAGACGCGAGTAGAGAGGTGGAAAGGTGATGAAAATGGAGGGAAACATAGGAGAAGACGTGACAAAGAGGAACGAGTGGTGGAAAGGACGAGGAAATTGCTGACAAAAATAGGAGATGGAGGGTAGAATAAAAGGAAGGACGACGTAGGTGGCCACCCAGCCACTTTACCATGACAAACCAAACCCGGAGTGACTACCCTCTTCTTGCGCGCTGATAAAACTGTCACGGCATTCCAGACGATCGATCTCTGACAGCCACGTTATCAATGGATATTCAAACACGACCGAACCACGCGGTTCTCTTGCGAGAGCGTTGATTGAAATTCCTTTTGTTGTTGATCGCTATTTGTGCTAAATTATCAAAATCTCTATCTACACCAGCGCGCGATAGTATTTGCACGCTCTCAAACGAAACAGTCGACGTATCAGCTTGTCCGAGAACTTTCTTTCGTTTTAGAAGGAAATAATTGACGCGTCACATTTTTTTGTTTTATACTGTTTCATTGAATTACTTATGGTCCATTTTGTTCTATCAAGATAAAGATCACAACGTCTGACGGATTAGGTTTCATGTTTGTATAAGGATGCACTGTTGTAAAAGACGCGTTTCTCATAAAACAAACGAAACTTTTATCGACTCGATACGTACGTGCGAAAAATGTTGTCAGTCCTCTAAATTCAAAGCCACACATCGAATCGCATAAAAACTTTTTGGTCGCCTTCCCAGAGAAGAGAAAACACAACTCTAAGATCGGAAGAGATTGTACTCCGTTTACGGTTTACTTGCAACCTTACTACCAGTCGTAGCTGCGCGGATATCGAGAAAATTTGAGCCACAGGTCGTTTATCACGCGGCGAGATGGAAGATTCTAATAAAAATTATGAAAATTAATCTTGTCTAAAGCGACCTCGTTGCTGTCAACGTCACCGTGCGTCATCGTTGCTTTTTAATTTACCGATTTGTCTTCGTTGCTTAATTTCCAGTTATCGGATAGCACTTCGTTACAAGGAAATGCATATTGCAACGTGTCAATTAACCTGAGTGTTAGCGATGAATGAGTTGAAACGGTGTTAACAGGTTATAGGAGGGCGAATATGACTTTTTAAATTACGTATATGATTCTGTTAATTTTTAATTCTCGAATTCAAAATTTTTATCATTACAAATATACATGTACACGCGTGTATACATGACCTCCTCTCGTTCGTGTAAGAAGGTTTGCTCTTTATTTTTACGTATATCGATAACTAAAAAACAAAGGCGAAAACGCAATCTTTTTATTCTTGATTTTCGTCTTATTTCGGCGACAACGATCACCTCCTTAAACTACATTCAAATGATATGCTATACGTATTTGATAACTCTCTGGTTTAAAGATATTTAATTCGCGACTACTGTTTTTAACTTGAACTGTTTTATTTAAAAATGTAGGTAACTGTGGCTAATTGTCTACGCGTTGGTTGAAGGCGCAGGAAGAGTTCTGTCATTCTATTAATAATTTTGAAACGCTAGAGTAAAGTTTTCTTACTTCCAGGTAGCACATTCTAAGTTTTTCAATTTATTCGGGAACAATTCCGGTAAGTACAAAGTTTCATCTTGACCTTTTCTCGATACAGAACAATAATAGAGAAAAGAGTTGGGACAGTTTCCTATTCTAAGACATTCTTTTCAGTCTACATGGCAATTTACATAAATTACTTGCTTTAATAGGCTAATCGATACACATCCAAAATTACAATAAAAATTCACGGTAGAGAACGTAGAAAATTAATAAATTAGGCAACTTTTTTCGTTTAGGCTTCTAATTAACAGCTATTTTTTCCTGTTTGAGTATCTTGCCTATTCAAAGTACAATGATATTTATTAATATCAAAACACTTAGACATAAAATATGCCAAATAATAATTTCTCCTTTTATCGCATTTCATATCACCTGCTAATGAAAATGTTTATTAATGAAAAGATACGAATAGACGATTCGTAGAATTCTTTAAATACTGCGCAGGTATTTAAAAAATGATTTCACTAAAAAATACACTATATTATTTTCATCCTCTCTGTATCAAATTTAAGCAAAAACATTAAACAAACTACCAGGTAGAGAAAAAGCTTCCCTGCTCTTTCCGTTTTATACATTTTGTATCCCCTTTCTTTCTATCCTTTATCTCGTTTTTGTTCGTCATTTTTGTTATTTCCTACTGGAATCGCGGATGGTGTAACGTTTAGCCAGCGAAACCAATTGAAAGGCACTGGAAAAGATCTCGCAAGTTACAGGATTACGTTCTTCGAGGAACTGTTCTCTGTAATTTTTAGAACGTCAAATGGAGTAACTTAAATTTCAGAGCTTCAACTTTGAAAGTTTCCATCCTCCTCCGTTTGATACCTTTATCATGGGTCACGTCCGCAGCC
>NT_177233.1:590496-604266 GCF_000188095.3 Bombus impatiens | reverse complement strand
ATGGGGTTTCCATGGCTGCTCGATTAAAGGTGAAGTACTGTTAAAGACAAACTACTGCACAAGTCATGCTTCGTCGTGGAGCTTCATCGTAGAAACTTTGCTGTAAAGAATCGTCTGGATTTATCGTCGACTATAATATTCATTGTAACGTTTAAATACGAAAATTACTTTTGTACAGGCGGTAGTCAAAATCATGCCGTGAATATTTAACGATAATTTGTTTCCTCCATTTTCTGTCAAATTTCTGAGTCGCGATTGCATGTAAATGTAGAAATCCAATATCTGCCGATGATAGCGTCATGCGTATGTTTAATACAGAAAGACTGCTACAATTTAATACAGAAATTTCTGCTACAATTTCCTTGTTAAGAGACGGGTTGCAAAATAAAAATCTGCGCATAACTGAGCCACAAAATGACCACTGTACCACACATGTGCCAGGCATAAGAACATAAAAAATATGGGAGATCATCGTTGAGCAGAGCTAACGTGTGTCTTTCGTGGAGCACGAGGTATTATCTTTGATAGAGTAGCAGGTTAGATAAGCTTTTGAACAAACAAAAGCATGGACTGAAGGATTGTTACATATAGAACTGAAGTCACGTACCACTTCTAATACCAACAGATGGACAGCTCTAGAAGATTACCGAGAGTCTTTTGATACGAAATTGTACAGATCGAACGACTATTCTTTCCCTTAATATATTTTAATACGAATATGGAAGAAGTAATACAGAGAAATAAACCGTTTAAGGCGTTGCTTGGCTACTTTCGCTGTGTTAAGCAACAAAATTGAAGAATCGCTGTAGAAATCCGCAGTCTAATGCTCTTCGATCTAATCACTCTTGGTCACGCAAAATGAATTCTCCGATCTTATTGAAACAATAAATCTAAAGCAAGTTGCTCGTGGCAGATGTTCTAACATTGCGAATACTATTGTGGATCTATCGATATCATGGCCAAATGTCAAAGAGGAAAAAGTTAAAAATTTGCAAGAGCCGAACCACCTCGTTCCAGCAGATTGTTTGCATTTTTACGATAGTACCAATTCGCAGAAAGTAATATTTAAGATAATATTAATTACGCGATAGAAAGAAAGTTCAACTTCTTTCAACGGCTATTCATATTTATCAAAATTATATTTACATTTACGTTTATCTCGAGGTATTTTAATTACATTTTCTCGCTGTCAGATCGTTATGGGTTGCTAGTGGATTCAGCATAATTAGGATGCAATTATCGCGTCTTAACCTACGTACTGCGAGCTATTTTTCCGTTTTCATAAAGTACATCAGACAGCGGTAAGAGTCACGTAATGTTTGAAATCGTCGACGGAATTTTTCCAAGCGTATATAAAGCGCTGAGAAGAACAGCAATATTAAAAAATATTCTAGTTTTAAGGAGCTTGAGAGTTTCTAGAGCCACCTGCGACAATCATCCACGAAGGATCACGTACACGCGAGTTTTTCCCAGAACAACGATGTTTACGCTGCTTTCCGTGCTTCCCTCGACGTAATGGTCCTAAGTACTAGGTGCACTATTATACGATATTGTATAGTGTTGTGCCAACTCATGCCGAATAAGGGTCTTCAAGTAGCTACCTAATCCCAG
The DNA here is from genome assembly GCF_000188095.3 of Bombus impatiens. Lineage (NCBI taxonomy): Eukaryota > Metazoa > Arthropoda > Insecta > Hymenoptera > Apidae > Bombus > Bombus impatiens. The sequence goes on along the minus strand of NT_177233.1, from coordinate 602,655 downwards.
GAACTTTGTCGACTATCGTGGGCCAGCCGCATTTACTCTAACTTGTCGATTAGTATAACCTGTGGATTAGTCTAACTTGTCGATTAGTATAAAGTCGAATGTTGCGTGCAGCGTCGCACTTTGCTCCATTGATTCTTAGCTCGTCTACTGACTTTCTTTAAACCTAAGAAAACCGCGACATATAAAATATACAAACGTTAACTTTCCTTTCTCATTTCGCCGGCACGTATACACGGTCGCACGAACGTATTTCGAGACGTGCTTCTTCTCTACAACAGAACGTAATTCAATCATATCTATACGGCCAACGAGATATCCAATTGTTCGATTCTTTCATTCTTCCATTATTTGTTACAGTTACGTGCACCACATGAGCGTACTCGTGTAACGGTGTAGAATATTCCGACGCGATGGAATTCTTGAAACCTAATATATGCAATAAGGAAATTGAAATTAGGAAAAAATACATTTTTCCAGCAAATCGACCATATAACCAACTACTCTAATTTTCAAATGTTTCGACGCGCAAGTATATCGAAACCTTTGCTACTTATGCTTCTCTTTGCTCTCTCGATGCAGCGTAACCTAACGCAGAAATAAATGTTTCAACTGATAATCAGATAAACATTCCTCCGACAGTTCGCCGATATCGCGGCGACTAGCTGGAAAACGCGGATAAAGACATTCGGAAATCTCACTTTCACCTGCGGTAATCTGCTGTCAGATCCATTTCCCTCGGTCCAGTTACTGCTCGCTCTTTTACCAAGCCAGAGATCTTTTATCCGGGAAAGATTGAACCGCGATATCGAATGCGCAAATAGGGTCTACCCTCCAATTTCTACCTCGTCCCTTCTTCCTCCAACGCGTCTTTACCTGTGTTCTAACTTCTCCTTCGCTGTTCCACGTTGCAAGAGAGAAAAAAAGTTCACGCCAACGACGACTTTTCACCTTTGTCAATGGAACGAGTTTATAGTATGGCATAACCCAACCTAACCTGGACTTGGACCAAAAGCACAAAAATCCATATCTTTACGTCTGAGCTAAAGTCTCTTTTTATATTCATATACGTAGGTTCAACGAAACGTATCGCCTTTTCCAAACTGCTGGCCAATGTGAATTAATTCTTAAAAACTGAAATATCTCGAATCGTTGAAACACGAGTGTGTCATCGTAAACGAACAAGTAATAAGTAATTTACTACGGAAGATAAAAAGAGTCAAATTTGAGGGCACAACAGGGTGCACGATGCAAAGATCTTATTGTTGTTTCGAAACACGGAAATTATGCCCCTTTCGAGAAAATGATAGAGCAAAAGCCCATTTTAGAGTAATTATTTTCTAACGAGAAATGGAAAGGTCGACTTCACGCTCCAGTTTTTCAAGAGAAAGGTGCTTTGTTGAAAATTCTGGCTTACGAATTTACGGTTTTTTTTCTCTTATAAATAAACACGTTATGTGATTTTACTGCAGTCATCTTCAACTTTATGGAGAAAAGCTTTATTATTCCACGATATACGGTTCAGTTCTTTGAAAATTCTATAAACCGATAATCTCCTGCTTCCTTCGGCGCAAAACTTTCTCGGACCAAGCTTATCTTTAATGAATTACGTTTCCCACGCTTCTTATTATCGTATAATCGAGCTACGGAACGTCAGAAGATACCTAACAAAATATAAATTTTCTACCGTCTTTATACTATACGCGCGTGTGTGTGTATGCGTGTATGTGTGGCTGGATCCGTTCCGCTATATTTAGACTTCATCGGATGATAAATACGATTTTTCGCATGAAAACGATAAGCAATGGACAACAAGAAATAAACGAGGAGACGAATTTTATGATTCCACGATGTAGTTTATTCTCTGTTTAATGACGAGCGTGTGACGAAATGTTCGTTCCATTCGTTTAACCCAGTAATGAACGTTCCATTAGTAAAATTGCACCACGTATAACATATGCACCTAATATACATAAATATAATATGCACCAGTTACATCGAATGTACATTGTAAACACCTATGTGGATAATTAAAGTGCAGTTTGCATTTCTATCCGCAGAAATGACTTTTATTTAAAATCGTGTAACAACTACGACACTTACAATAGAGCTCGCTATACTAATAAAAATAGAATTCAGATGATACATAGCTACGCGTTTAATTAATATCGAATAACATCGACGTCAAAGAAGTAAATTACAAATTATCATAACCAGGCAATTGTGATCTACGAATATTTCAATTTTAATCAGATATCAAATGATAAACTACATTTTTTCACTGTTCTTCAACGTCTGTCTGAGAAACATAAGAATTTCAGGCTATTCTAATACGATCTTTGTGCCACCCTCTGTTACTTCTACGAGCCATATATCACTTTGTTCCGAGTTGTTAACTTTCCGCGATTCGAACGTGTTTCCCGACTGTACACCATGTCAGGTACCAAAGTTCAAGTACATTCGCGTATCGTGTGAAACTTTAAGACAATATTAATAATAGGTTCTGCTCTATTTGACTTACTTCAGTTATTTCAGTTACTTGGACGGATAAAGGGAAGCGTAGTATTCGTATTTGCGTATAAAAATATTTTGCAAACTTTAGCATATAATCACGATATTAGTAACAATGTATCAGACAATTTTCTTTACTCTGAGATACAGTGTATTATATCTATTAACGGGAAAATAATTATTTTCGTATTTCACCTACTAATTGCGAATGAGTATAGGATAAGACGTATTGCATCGGAACAAGTGTAATCCGAAGAAGCGATGCCTAGTGAATAAACTGGCTGCTGCAAGACGTATTATGACGTCTTTTGTGATAGAAGCAGTATATGGCCTAGTGTTGTCAGGCGGCAATTTCACGGAACGTTCTCCTTTGTCAGTGTCCTGACGCCTGGATCTTGTCTAAAGACACATTCTTCCATGGTGGAATTCATCTCACTTGCCTGATAGATGGCTCAAAGTCATAAAACGCAAAGACAAATACATTGATTCAACGACTTGTGGCATTCTCTTCTTTAAATAGATTTTGAATTTCGCTGGAAAAATTGAATTATTCATTCGTAAACCTAATATCAAATGAATGACGAAATTGGGAAATTTAAAAAGCTCTGAATCGATCGATTCGGCCTCTCACAGTCTTATATATACAACAGCATAGAATAACTAAAATGACGTTAATGTAAATCACGTGTGATTATAAAAACGTATTAATCACAGTAAAAGATATTAACCAACGAATCTCATGTACCTCTTCCTCGTTAAACGAAAGTTTCATCACAGTGCAGTGGTGCGGAATTTAGAATGAAAAATGTCTGTTGCGATACATCGTCAAATGAAATCCACTGTCGAGCAATCTTGGAAAATCTCAGGAACCGATGCCGTGAATAGAATGTCCAGGGGCTTTTTCAACTACCACATAGAAACTCTCGTATTACATTGGTCGTACGAGAAGAAGTCCAGCTTAAGGGAGGAATCGTAAAGATTTGAATACAGTACACGAAGGTAGAGGAATTCGGAACGAACAAACTCGACAAATACAAGTTCAGGATATTAAATAACACCTAACTTTAACATATGTCGACGTTATACGGTAAAATAAATTTTATCCCAGTTCCCATGCAATTTTCAGAAATATATCAAATCAAACGAAGTGAAAAATGTCGATTCACAACTTCCGTGCTCAACGCTTACAAATTTAAAAACGTCGGTTCATATCTCCCGTCAGGTTTCTACCTTTTTAATTGTATCCTCGAAGATTTCTATGAATTTCCATGAAAATCCCCAGTCTATTTGTAACATTTATCTAATAATTCGCTTTTCGAAATGAGGCGACTTCTTCTTCATTTAAGAATCTTTAATAATGATGTTGTATCAATTTATAATATTTCAATTCCACTAAGATACAATTTTTTAATGTTTCTCGTAACACATATGACGTATACATCGAAGATACCTCCTGTAAGTGTTCCAATATTTTCGTCAACCGATGTATATACTTGTATGTATATAACATCCTACTTTAACAAAAGCCAACGTTAATTTTGCTAAAAGCACATTGCATGTTTTTACGAACCGCTGAGACAAAACACCCGACACCCGTCATTTTGACAAGTTTCATCATTCTGGTAGCGATCGTGCGTCTAGCTGTTTTCAACGTGAACGCAGTATAAAAGTTGTTTTATAGAATAAAATAGCCTTAGACTAGATAAATGTGGTGTACGGGTAGCTGAGTGCTCGACAGCGTTTAAAACTCCATCTCGTAGCGTTTCACCCTAGATTCGATTAAGCTCGAGACTAAGCCCATCTAGAGGCCGTCGTTCACTGAACAATAGAGCAAACGAACAGTAACAGCTCGGTATCGACACCTTCGCGTTCTTGCATATACTTGAAATACAAATGTATTCGCTTTTAACAGCCTATTATCGACACTCCTCCGCATCGTTGCAGCAACAATGGGGAGCATTTAAAAAATGTTTCGCTGGTCAAACGATAGTCGCGTGTCGATTACCGAACGACTGTATTCTGTCCGTGTATTGTTCGATCGCCTATCGAAACTCAACAGCGGATAATGACGAAATAATCTGTAATGGCTCGACACCGTATAAATACTCGTGAAGAAAAGTAAATCAGTTGTTTCGTTAGTTGTTTCATACGTAGATTAACACTGTATGCGCGTGTGATACCGTATTATAATTTCTTACAGAAATGTATGTGTTACGAGAAATCTAAATTATAATATACATAGTATATAAGAATAGGCTTAACTATCCTCCTGCTACAAAATATATCTGTTCCTACAACATAGATATAATATAGGATAGTGACCATCGCCTCGTAGCAATATCTGGAATCACTTTAGCCCTTACAAGCCCTTACAGCCCCTTACAGTCCTTACAGTCCTTACAGCCCTTACAACCCAAGTGGAACGTATGTGTAATAATGTATATGTCCTGGTGAATGTTCCTGTTCCTGATTCCCCATGGAACAATATATATATGTGTGTGTGTGTGTGTGTGTGTGGTTTAGCTAATCATGGCAAAAGCACATTTCTACGAAATAATGAAAAATGATGAAAAAATCTATCCAGATACATTAGATGTCAAACTGTCGAAGCAAAACGCAACGTGCTAATAAAATTACGATTGAAAACCGAATGGAAGAATCGCAAATATACCATACGTATCTAGACTACATTAGACTACAGCGACGAAAGTAATCCAACAACTCTGGAAACTTTTATTTTTGGATATATTATACACAAGGATGAGGAGATACGCGAGCTTGGGATGGGAGTGTGAGAAGATGAGAGAACGAGCGAAAGTTAGATATGTATGCGTAAGCCAAGTCCTCTGTTCCAATTTATTTAAACGATGCGACCGATTCGTTTCACTTTCGGCCTATTTATCGTCGTTTCATGGAGTTCGTGATTAACGTTCAGCGAGTTGCCTCGGTCTTATTATCATGCCGAAAGGGTACAGAGGGGGCCCGAAACGCGGTGCATCGATTTTATGCGGTAATACCGCGCTGATGGAATCACCTGTTCGACCGGCGGGAAATCATTTGAATTTCAAATGCATGTTCGATAATAGAATAAATGTTATTTGGCCGAAAGCCCGATTAATCTGCAAGTTCGCAAGTGCTGCGTGGCCTGGCTTCATTGTGCGCCGGAAAACTCGTTTCCACTTTGTTAATAGCGCCACGGGGAATGCCAGTTAGGACTCTGGCCCCTCGACAACACTGCCTTTGCTAATTCGAACGGAAAGTTTCGACGTTACTTTTTTTCGCGGCCAGATGAAAACTGGCTGTGTAATTCAACATGGTTTGGCGTATACGTCCTTATATTATACATAGGGTGTCCCAGTATTCGCGACACAATCGGCAAGTTCTCGTGTTCTACATAAATATCACATATCTAGTTCCATATTCCTTTTATACTTCTTCAAGTATTTATTACATATTGACTTCCTCTTCGAATTTCCAAACAAGCACGCCAACGAAAGCCATATTGTTCGTCTTGAATTTCAATAAAGTAATAATCCGAGTCTACGTTTCAACAAAATATCGGACGCAGAATTTGGAAATACGTGTAGAATGCCGCGGGACGCAAACAACCGTGCTACTTGACAAGAGTGGAAAACGTTGAAACGAGTTTCTTCTTCGACGAAAGGAAATCGATGTTTCACAAATGTACTTGCACGAAGATTCGAGAAGAGAAGGAACGCTGCATGTGCACACACAACATCAAATATAGCTTCGAAATTATTTAGCGGCTTTTTGTGCGTTCGCCGATACACCCGTCGCGCCTAACTAAAGAACGATGATAAATTATGCAAGATTTTATCGATACGCAGACCGAGTTAAACGCTGCACCCGTCGAGGAACATCGAGAAACGTTTTCGCGAGGAAAACTCACGAGTAGTACACTCGACGTCATTAAAAGTTCGAAACGTTTCTTGCCATATGGCCGCGAGTGGCGGAAAAAATATAGTGGCACAGCCTATTATTTATATTTCCCACCTCTAATTTCTATCTCACAAAATGTCCACGTCCTCTTCCTCTTCTAATTATTCTATGCATGCAATTTAGCACTCGGATCGATTGCGGGCGAACGTACACTGGCCAAATACCTGCTGAATTATCACAGACCGGTGGATACGGGGAAGTTAATATCAAAGTTAATAACCAGCCGCCAAGTTGTAAAAGGATAGCCGTAATTCATTTGTAGACGTAACGCTAACCCGTTGTCCAAAAGGTGCTTTCTGTTCGAAATGAATAGCCAGCGCAAACTATGTAACTGTGCTCTCGCAGCTCGCTGTCTGACCCACACACGACTTTTCTCCTGGCTAACGCTACTGCTACGACTACGCGTGGTCTGACCATCGATGTACTCTTCCACTGCCTGCCGGTATAATTTATAGTAGTCATTTAAAGTCCCGCTTGCCGCTAAAGCCGGTAATTCTTTGGCAGCAGTGGCTCGCATAACTTTTACGCGCTTCGACTCTGTTCTTGCCACACGTTGGTAACGTGTTTATTAGAGTGCGACTTTCATTCTTTCATCAGCCATCTCATACTTCTCGTATCGTCCGGCTAATGACAACGGCAAATTCGTCAAAGTTTTAAATTAATATTTTTTTCCATCATCCCGTAGATAGCTGCTACGTAGAAAGTTGGTTAATCAACTTCGCTAATAGCTTAATTTAAAAATTACAGCCGGTTCCAAAGTAATTAAGATCCGAAGTAACGATCGAATTAATGATCTTATGAAAGCATTAAAACTTCCCACCATTTTTCTTAACATAATTGAATCTACAAGCAGAATACTTTTAGATAGTTGGCAATTATTTTTCAAGCTAGAAATAACTTTATTCTATTCCTATGAAATGGTTCTACATGAGTTAACCGAGACGAAAAATGTTTAACTTTGCTCACTTTTACCATTCTTATCATTTTCCGTGGTTTACTGGAACTTTTTCTGCAAATCTTTCTTAAGCCAGTTAACAATTTATAATTTACACGACATCAAGTGTGAAAAGGCTACAATTTTTGACACTGTTTTACCACAACAAAGTCTATTCAATGAAATCGTGTTAACAAAATGTTTGCGCTTTTAATACGCGCAACTAGAAAACTAATAAATTTATAACAAAAGTTTGCCGTTCAACGATTTCTCTGTAGCGTGAATCGATCTTCCGCAAATAAAAGCGGGAAAATGGAACAGAGTAAACTTCATTTTCCGTGAGGTTTTGTCGGCAAATTTTCATGCCGATTCGATTTAATGAATATTCATCAGTTACGTACTCGCGTTATTAGGTAGTCATGCAAGCTGATAAACCATCGACAACGTTCGCGGGTGTAACTAATGATGGTTTTACAATCGCAAACCATAAAGAAGATTAATATCGGTAATTGTTTGAGTCCGCGCTATATCCGATATAGAAAGAATTCGCGTTATATTCTGATGCACTGATTTAAATCGTCATAAAGCAGACAATATTTGTTCGTCGTTTATCGCACGAATACTTGTCGTTACTATCGCTGAACGTTTCACGAACATCCATCGTTGATGTTGACTAGAGCAATTTCTCATCTACTACGCCATAATAAATTTGCTAACGTTATACGATTACGGTTTCTTCGATTTACAAAACATCTCGAAAGATACTTAAAAGTTGACGAAATAATATTTCCGTAAGCAACTTTAACTCTGCTTCTTTAATTAAATTACCGACCCATTTAGCCTAAAGCTTTCGCACAATGCTACGGCATACTCTGAGTTTTCTCATACGCGTGACTACACGTTGCCAAAGATCAGCAACGTGGATCATCCATTAATCGTGGATGGAGCAACGAACGAATTAAAATGTGCGAATCAAACAACGTGGAAACGAAAGAACGTTGCGTAGATGAATGAAAAAATTGCTCGGGCAGAAGCACTAAATTTCATGGACCGATACAGGATTAAACAGAGGCTAGCCTGCAGGAAATATGTGGTCGAGCTTCAGGCCACGATCCTTTGCCCGTAAATGCCTTGGCAAACTTCGTTAAAGTCCATCGGCTTTGTTCGGACGACGCGTACGTCGCAACATGGATTCGTATTGAAAATGCACTGTTGAATATCAATCGATAAAGGCAGCCGCGAAGCCACCGTTTAAAGGGACTGGTCTATAATCATTTGAAAGTGCTCTATCAGAATGATAACGTTACTACGATAATGCCATCGGCGATTATAGGATTAATTCTGTTAAACGGAGGTCACTTGGATGCGAACGTTGGACGAAAGACAATTTGCGCCGTGTATTAACGCGGTAATGGATATTGGTTCCAAGGCGAAGCACATGCTGCTTCTGCGTCTCGGTTAAACAAAATTACGGCGTCGACGCGTTACGACGTGTTTGAAAACGGCTATCTAATCGAGCAAAGGTTATAACTTTCGATCGTTTCGTATCAATTAGCCCCGCTGTCCTCCTCGCTTTTACAGCGTGTCCGATTTACCTCGAACCGCTCGACGATCTCGCAAAGTATACTTAATACGTGAATATACTCGAAAAGAAATTTACCCCTCAGTTTATAAAAAAAAATAATAAAAAGATACAAAAAAATGCTTGAATTAAATAAATAAAAATATTCTTTGTGAGAGGTGGTATCGATTAAACAGGAAGTAGAGCCGTACGATTAATTGGACAGTACGTACGCGCAGAGAAAATAATGGAAAATACGAAGACTGCTTATGCTTTTATTAATCTCGACAGAGCACTTGCGTCCACCTAAAGAAGCGTTCGAACCATCGAAACTATCGTCGATAGTATGGTCAATATTTAAGATGCTCAACATTCTATTGACAATATATACTGATCGTCTAGAGTGTGGTAGAGTGTAGAGGGTGTCTTTTACGTGCGATAATGTTGAGAACGTTAGATATTAACAATAATATTGATCGTCTCGACGTTCCTTTATATCTACACGAAAAATCATAAAACGAAGGAGAAATAAATTCTTCGCGAACAAAAGGAAGACCATCGGGAAGCAATTTCGTGTCGTGTCTTGGCTATATTAAGAGAACAGAGCTTAGCGGCCGACTGATACTACCCCGGTATTATCTCTATCGATAGAACCCGACGTGTTGTCATTAAAAAATACCAATCTCTCTTCGTCATTTCATTTCCTTGACAATAAGAGAGATCAGCGTGGAAGAAAGGATGGGAAGATTGAACGAGATTTCGCGTTGACACGCCTCAGCGTCCATGGAAGCGAGGAAGAATCGCAGGAAAACACGTTGGATGCGAGGACGTAAAGGATCGAAACGAGTGAACGAGAGGGAATTGAAGGCCGTAGCTTTCATTCCATCCGTGGCCTTCAAAAAGTCACAACCCCCCGTAAAAATCAATGTTAGCCACTGCGGTTTCGCTACTAACCATTCCGATAACGTTTTTCCTTCCCTTTTACCTTTTTCCCCTTTTTCTTGGTTCCTTTCTTCGCCGGTCGTGTCACCGTACAGCGTCTCGTAACCTGTGCAAAGGTTCAGATTTACGTCGAACCGTAAGAATCGTAGGTGCATTACCTGCTATCCAAACAAGTTGTAACACGTACTGCTTGGACGGTACAATTTTTCGAACAGTTAAATAATTTTGTTCACCTACGTACAATAGCTTCGATAGTATTTCAACGCTTATAACATCTTTTTACGAATATATTATATGTGCGTTGGAAGAAAATATTAGGTTGTAGCCTACTGTACCTTTACAAAACGAATTCGTATGAAATAATATTAGATTTGTTGAACTATTCGCGCGAACTAACATTGAGCTTCGTGTCCCCTGCTAACAAAACGTGTATTCCTGGATTCAAGATAAATCTATTAATTGTTCAAAAGCGTTTCTATATTCCGTCATTAGTGAGATACTAGTAAAGTATCGGAAATCATGTTTGCTAAACGCAACGTGCGATAAAACTTCGCGGTGAAATGTCAGCTCGTTTTACTTCATTCGGTTAACTCGATTTCCGAAACACGCGCGAACATATCGAAAGTCGTACAATTTCAACGAGGAAACGCGATTCTGCAAATTATAACAGCTCCGCTTTCAATCATGTTCCGTTGGCATTTGTTTGTTAAATTTCTGCGTGATTTACGAATGAAATCCAGTTAGCTGATGACACCACAAAATATTGGTAGGTACTCTCTTGCTAACAAGAATTACCCATCATCTGCTTCAGTCTGCTTTGAAAATAAAATAGATACATTGTAAAATGTTTGTCGTTAAATTATCCCTCTGAAGCTCCGAATTGATCGTTTCAAATTATCTGCAACTTGAAATCCGAACGCTCTCTACGATCCAACGATTTGAACCATGCGGATTTAAACACTAAAATATGCCGCGCGTACGTACTGTACGAAGAAAATTATCCACTCGTTCCTCCGAATGAGCAAGAATGAAAAACCACACTTTCGAAATAATCGAGTAACATAAAATGTTCGTACAACAGACAATCAGACAACAGAATTAATAAACGAATTAAGTCCACCTCTGCGTTTATCGCTTTTACGCTATTAATTTTTGTCCAGTCTGATGCAGCGCAATGCTGCGCTCTTCCTCTCGTCAAAAAAAAAAAAAGAAGGGTATTAATCAGACTATCAAACAAAAGAAATAAATAACAATTTTCACTGAAATTCGCTGAAAATTCATTCCCAGAAATGACAGACGTTTTCACCGTGTTTCCCGCCGATTTTAATTAAGAATTCAATTTGAAACGCGTCTTCCGCATTCTCATTCGCACGATTACATGTTCACGATTGTATTTCTATTGCCTACGTGCTGCCTGCCATTTTCTTCTTCCGTGTTCGTTGCACTTGTTATTAACGATCAGCACAAGTATGTTGCAAGCAGCATCCAACATTGATCGACTACATTATAGATATATGTGTTGTCGGTTTATATATTATACAGAGTGGTCCGTAATCCATGATACAAATGGGGTTAAGGCGGATTTTATGGACGGAAATAAAATGAAAATCAAAAATAACAAATTTGCGTTGGAGGATCCGTTTTCGAGAGAATCGAGTTCTACAATTTCTGAAGCGTGCGTGAATTTCAGCGATTACCAGTGAGATAGAGATGCGAATAATCGACAGAAAGTTGTTCTACGTAGATTGAAACTGAAGAATAAAATTTTGGCCTGCAGGGCCTCGTTTTGGAAAAAATTAAATTGAAGGAAAATCGACATTTCATGTCAACCGAAACCTAGTGTACTTTTACAAATCCTACGCCGCAACCTTCTTCCACGATCTACTATTTTCGCAACTTTAGTTGCAAACTTGCACCTATTGTACGAACCTTTCTTATCGAAGAAACACACGCAATGCCATAACAATTTACCGAATGTGCCTTCTGTACGAATTGCAAAGATCCTCCAAATTAAAAAGAAGAAAAGATCGATGCTTTGGAAAATAATAAAAGAATAGGTGAGTCTGCGTTAAAAAATCCTACGCGTGCTGCTATTATTTTCGTCAATTTCCACCTGACACGGCATTTAGAGGCACGCGAACGGGGAATGTTAACGTATGCTGAAACGGAACGGGCTGTAAGTACAAGAATTAAGTGCAACGACGTCTCCTGGCGTGGGGATATTACGTTTTATGCTCGAGTCACGTCGCGTCGT